>NC_133459.1:72577045-72880075 GCF_048565385.1 Saimiri boliviensis
AGTGGGCTTGTGGGGAGGTTGGGAAGGGATAACATGGGGAGAAATGCCAGATATAGGTGATGGGGAGATGGAGGCAGCAAACCACCTTGCCATGTATGTACCTATGCAACAATCTTGCATGATCTGCACATGCACCCCAGAGCTTAAAGTACAATAAAAATAAAATTAGCTGGTCCTGGTGGCACGTGCCTAGAGTCCCAGCTAATTGGGAGGCTGAGGCAGGAGAATCACTTGAACTTGGAAGGCGGAGGTTTCAGTAAGCCTAGATCACGCCACTGCACCTTAGCCTGGCGACAGAACAAGACTCCATCCAAAATGAAAAAAAAAAAAGAAAGAAAGAAAAAGAAAAAATCTTTCAAAGTGTCCTTAAACAAATGGGGCTTCTCTTTCTTTGAAGGCACATAACATTTTGTACCTTTTCTGATTTTACATAGGACTACTAATCTTTTTATGGTGGTGTGCCAAGACTTACACTCAGCATGAGAGGAACCCTCTCTTACACATTTTTTATTGACTATGGTGCCTTGTGCATCATAGATTAATAATACTGATTGCAGTGATAGATAACTATTCAACAACTTCAATTCCTAGAAGTAGACCTCAGTGGTTTAATAGTAGTTTTTAAAAGGACCTAAAAGTAACATAGACACTAAAAGTATTCATATGTTTTTAAAATGTAGCTGAATTTTAGTAATATTAAAATGTGAAAACAAATTTTATCTTAAAATCGAGAAGAATGTCTGCTGCATTGACAGGGGAGACAGCTGAGAGAGGGCAGCAAAAGGACAGTGGAACGAGTTAGAGGGCACAGCAGGCTGTGTGAGCGCCAAGCGTCGGGCAGGTGCAACCCCGCGGCCCACAGGACACGCCTCAGCCCTTTCACTGTGCTCCTCGAGTTGAGAAAAGCATCAGACCTTCCATGTGTCTCAGGTCTGGGGCCTAATTATCCTGACACCCCTTACTCTTTCCATGTCAAATGAACACTTCTACACACCCAGGAGCCCCAGGGATCAGAAAGTAACTCAGTTTCAGAGAAGAACTCAAAGGGAAGTTTGGAATCTTGTAAGGAAATTTAACACTATTATCTAAATCTAAATTCATGTTACACAGACATGATAGGAAATCTTTAGAAACTCTGGAACTCTGCCTGAATTCATAACCTAGTAATGCCTCTTTTAGCTGTATAATCTTTGGTAATTTATTTAACCTTTTGAAGCCACATTTTATTTTCCATCTGTAAAAAAGGAATGATGATGATAGAACCTAACTTGGAGGGAGATTGGACTTTTGCGAGGATGGGATGAGTTAATATGTATAAGTGTTTAGAACCATGCCTGGAACATAGTAAGCACTTATTAACATTAGCTATATATCTGAAAATCCATATACAGCTCAGAACAAATAGTATTTGTTTAAATAACCTCTAAAAAGCCACACACATCCTTGCCTTCAGACACATACTGAACTTTATTTAATTCTTGAGATGGAATTCCCATAGGAAGGAATTTACTGAAAATAGGAAACAGGCTGGAGAGACATTATCAAGTAATTTTTTAAGCACAAGAGAAGGCAAACAGCAAGCTGAAAACACATGTATGATTATGTGACAAAGAGAGACACAGGAAAAATCTTGACTCCCAGAAGCATCATCACAATAGTGTTTCCCAAGCTTTGGCATAATGCAATGACCAAAACCAGCTTCCATGCATGAGGACAATGTCAGCTCAACTTAACGGCCATACTTACCACCTTCCTCCACCCCAGGGAGACCTGCCTTTTTGTCTGTCACCTGAGCAGTGCTTTCTTCCCAAAGCTTGCTCTTATCCTTTTCTTTTTCTTTTGCAGAAACAAGTTTCCGGGACTTGTCAGATAAATCCTCTGCAATCCCTTGGGTTCCTTTCTCCATTCCTTCTTTAAGAACATTCTCAAAGCTTTCCTCTATTGGCACTGGCGTGGTCTCCACATCTGCTTTTGTTATTTCTTGGTCTTCAATTTCAATTTCTAAGGATTCCTCAATTGGAAGGTGGAAATTTCCTGGCTCATCATGTTCACTCAGCTCCTGAGAAGGTGAACTTCTGGCACTTTCATCTGTACTGTTGTCAGCGTGGGCTTCCCTGTCCCCCACTGCAGATTCATCCTCACTGTCACTAGAAGAAGGGTGACTTCTGGATGAGGTTGATGAAGCAGTTTTCATATCTACAAAAAAATATAAGAGATGATACTGTTGTTCCATAAAGCGATTGGTTTAACTGTAAAAATTATGCTAGCAATTAATCATACTAAAAATTTTAAAATATAGTTTAGTATAGACTTGATACCTTTTTCCCATATAGTCTACTCAGCAGTCCGCAACCTTTTTTTATATCAAGGATTGGTTTCATGGAGGACAATTTTTCTGTGGATTAGGGTTGGGTGGGGATGGTTTTGGGATGATTCAAGAGCATTCCATGTACTGTGCACTTTATTTCTATTATTATTACTTTGTAATATATAGTGAAATAATTATACTGCATCTAGACGGTCCCACTTGGGGGTAATGGGAGACAATGACAGACCATCAGGCATTAGATTCTCATAAAGAGCTCACAACCTAGAACCCTGGCATGCACAGTTCACAATAGGTTTTCTGCTCGTATGAGGATCTGATGCTGCCACTGATCTAACAGGAGATGGACCTCAGGCAGTAATGCCGGCGATGGGGGATGGGGAGTGGCAGTAAATTCAGATGAAGATTTGCTGGCTTCCCAGACACTCACCTCCTGCTGTGCAGCCTGGTTCCTAACAGGCCATGAACCCTGTACCAGTCTGTGGCCCGGGGACAAGAGCCCTGGTCTAAATGATTCTTAGGCTAAAGAAACCTCCCAAATCGATGGACTATGTAAGCATATAGAATTTTTCAATAGGTCACATTTAACTATAAACCATCCTTTTTGTTTTTGTTTTTTGAAAGTCATTTTACTGAAAAACCTTTGTAAATATCCATTTTGTTATAGAAAAAAATTAGTAATCATTTGTCTCGTAAACAAAAGCATTTATTTATTTATTTCCTTCTATCAGCACAGTATTCTATGTGTATGAAACTTCGGTTGTTATCTACTGTACCATCCACTGCCCTGGGATATTTGGTATCCTGACATAGTAAGATCTATGTATTTGCCCAGTATGTAGACAAATATTTTTAGGTAATACTTGCGTGTGTGTGTGCATAGATGAAGATTTTTTCTTATTTTGGGCTCTGCAGAAGCAGAAGCTGAGATGAATATTCATGTGCAAGAGATGTATTAAAGATGTGCTCCAGGAGAACTCTTAAGGGAGTGAGGGAAGCAAGGGAAGGAAGGGCAGAAATCAATCAAGGAAACTATGTCCAGACCCATTTAAACCTCAACCTGATCCCATGGGCACTTCTGAAGAGTAAGCTATATTAGGATACAATTTATGTTAGGCAGGAGCTGGGCTTTCATACTTTGGAAAAGTCAGACATTGGCCATGGGCCACCCTAGGGGGATATAAACTCTGGCATTTCTAGGCTGTTTGAATCTGAGGTTGAAGCACCTCCAGCAGTCCAGGGAAGTCCTCTGAAAAAGTCGAAGGGAACAGAAGATGGGAGATGGGTGAACGAAGTTGGTAAAAGAGATTCTGGGAGATCTAGGCACTGTGATGACAGATATGCAGTCGAGAAACTTAACAACTGGCTTATGTATTACCCAAAACGTTTTAACAATTTCCCATAAAGTACCAAACACACTGAATCTCAATAAGGAAGCTGAACAGCATAAAAATCTCTGCATACATTGCTATGGGCCAGAGAAATACAATCTTGCTCTTGATTTTCTAACCAATACATCTATGTTTGGAGGTTTTTTTTATAAATATACTTTCAAATAAAGTATCTGACATTTAAATGCTGCATAGCTTTTTTTTGGTTTCTCTGTACTGCTTACTCTTTTTTCTGTTTCTTTATTATTATTTTAAAGGGTAGGGCATGCTGTGGTTCCACTGGGGCTTGGATTTTCTGTTTCCTTATTTCTTTTAGTTCCATGTGGCAGCTGCACCGATGGCTGTAGCAGCTAAAGCAGAATTTCAGGGAAGAAATACCTGTCTTTGCCCTTATCCTCTTCTCTCCATGCCTCCAGCTCTGCCGGCTCTCCATGACAGGTCTTAGCATTTTAAATACAGTCTCAGAGACATATCAGAGTTTCCACAAAGATTTGAGAGATGCTACACAGCAGTAAAAAACAAACTCAAAAAGCCTTTAAGCAACAGAGCCCCTTAAGTGTAAGCCCATTTGCTTTTATCTCCTGAAACCTTGACAAACACCATATGACTACTATTTTTCAAATAAATTACATACTCCAGCTACTCATTCTTTATTCTTTATTTTATAAAATCTGGGTATGCCGTCTCCCTGGTAGAAAATGTAGCAGATCAAGGAGAGTTCTTCTCTGTCTTATTTGTATCGGTTCAGAAACTTTAGGGTATATGAGCTCCCCTTTCCCTTCAGAGTCTTAATGTTTCTTGTTTAAAAAAGAACATCAGCTCTGATTTATTAACAGTTTAATCAATGGCTTTCGTTAATTACATAGTTAGCTAAGACTCAACGCTATACTCGTTCTGAGCTCCAAAAATATATCTACCATCTGAATATGGAAATGATGACTCTTACTTTTGGCTCTGAGAGTTGGTCATATAATTTTTGAAAAATGAGTGCTCCTCTGCCTTTCTTTAGTAGCTTCCATTAATTTTATTATTTTATTTCAAAGGGCTGAAATACACTCTGAATCAAGTTTGAGTCAGTCCTTCAGAGAAGAAAAAATAGGAGAATGGATGGCCTCGAAGTGGCCAGGACACCTGACCTCCCATACAAACTCATTTCAGTTTTCAAATTTCTCCCTAACCTCATGCTATAATTTAGTTTTACTCTCATTTCTTGCTCTCATTTATATACACAGACACTGGGGTAAGCCTTTGCCTATAAAAAAGCTAAAAAAGCTTCAGGGCCATGGAATGGGACTTTCAAAACTAATTTTATTTATTCTGCTAGAAATAAAGCAAATGCTTATATTTAAAAAAAAAACTTTGAGGGCATATATGTGAATTTGCTTTGTCATTAGGAGGGAAAAATTATCTTGGAAGCATGATGATAAACAGCTATGCCTCCTACCCAATTCCATTTGTCCATGTGTTCCCTTCCAGTAGTGATGCGGAAAGAACCTGCTTTTGCTTGTTTTGGCAAAGAAAAGATCTGCCCTCATTGCCTGAGGTCTTGGCCAAAGCCAGTGAGTTTTGTGCCATTGTTCCATGTCCTAAGCAAGATCTTTGACTTTTCTCTTTCCACATTTGGGAGCTTTCCAGAGCCTTCTTCCTTTTTCATATTATTGATAACCATTTCTTTTATTTTTTTGGCATCATTATAATTAAAACTTTGTTTCATGCAGCATGAGATTGAGAGAAAATAGCATATTCTTCTGTACAACAAACCCTGGTGTCCCAATCACAGCTAAGCTACTTATTAGTGTGGGCTTTGGTTATGCGACTTAACTTCTCTAAGCCTCTGTTTTCTTAACTGTAAAATGGGAATAATTTTACTTGCTCTCCTTCTGTAATTGTAGAAATTACATGAGCAAAAAATTTAACCTAATCAAATGAAATAATTTTTTATGGATTAGTCTTTTTTTCCTCTATGACATCATACATGTACTATATTCTAATAAATTTCTCTTTCACAATTTCCTTCTTGTGATATAAAGAGTGATATCACTGCTACTATGATAAAAGTAAAACTAATCATGATTATGCACCTACTATAAACCAAACCATGAACTAGCACTTTGTAAACATCTCACTTAGTCCTATGGCATAATAATTACCTTCTATTTTGAGATTCAGAAAGAAAAGTGCAAAGAGGTTCAATAGTACCCAATGTCCATTAGATAGCAAGTAGCAAGTTTTGTTAAATGCTCCTTTGTAATGATACACTGCAATAAAACCAAAATCCCTCTAGTTGCTAAAAGGCCTTCAGATAGAAGTACCCACAGCCAAGAACCCATCATTGCTTCTCTTAGCTAACTTTTCACTGCTACCACTCAAGAATGACAGACAGAAAATTGTCCTCTCTCAAAAATCAAAACTCATAAAATGTGTATATTTGTAGTGGTCATTCTACATTTGGTCCACCACTCTAGAGCCCAGAGTCCATTTAAAATATTCTGAGGCACCAAATATGAATACAAATCAAAAGCAAAGGTAGCAGTCAAAGTCTTCCTTAGTTTATTTATAATATTGACCATGATGTGGTTTGTATGAAAATATACATGTTATTCAGTTACTTAGCAAGTAACTATGGAACACTGTGGGGACAGTCACAAAAATGGTGTGTGTGTGTGTGTGTATGTGTGTGTGTGTGTGTGTGCTTTGTATGCCAGCAATTATCACTGTTTATACTGCCTGATTGCCAGTTTGATACGCCTGACCAAGGGTACCAGCCACACACACATACAAAGTCAACATCAGTCCAACAAAATCAGGATAAAGTCTACACTCCCTCCCTCATAACTGAGGTTCTGAGTTGTCCTTCACTTTTCTTCCAATTTATAAAGATTCAATTGTCCACTAAATACATATTGAGAACTTCCTATGTGCCAGGCAATGTTCTACAAGAAAACAGAAGCCTTGGTCCTTGCCTCTACCTACAATACACACTCAAAACAGAGATTGACTAGATATCTACCATTTTGCATGAGAGCAACAGATCATCTGCGCGTGTTCATAAAGGTATTGGTTCACTCTAACAGTGACTGTGGCTAACTCTCTGCGAAACCATTGCCACATGCTTACTGCCATCAGTAGCAAAACTGCCCATTTTAAATCAATAACAAACCTGACCTTCTTTTCAATCATTTTCTCACTTGCTAGCAAAAAGCATGATTTTACCGCAGTTTAATTTCACCGTTTCCTTCATTAGTGTCCTGAAACTGCAGTTTAAGTTCACAAACTAAAATGAGTAAATGCAATTAAAAATGGAACTGATTTCAGTAGCATAACCATGGATCCCAACCCAGTGGATCCAATAGGCTTTTCAACTCTAATACCATTCAAGTTTCTCCTTCCTATTCCTTAGTCCAAGAGTTCACAGCAAAATCTGCATATATGCTGCTCCTATTTTCTTCAAATTAACCATGACACACGAATTTATATATCCTACTATTAGTTATATAAATAGTTCTGTCTTCATGATACTCACAAGTTCATGAAAATCTGTTTATATTCTATATCAGTTCAATCAACAAGTGCTTTATACTCAATAAATATTATAGGATGAAACTGTGCTTAATGAAAATAGAAGTATAAATTATCAAATTCTAGCTATGAACAGTAACTGGTTTTTAGTCTCAATAGGGAACATATGCTTTCATACCAATAGTTATTAACATCAGTTGAAACATCTCAAATCATCAGTGAGACAAGTATGTGGAAGAATGTATATCCACAGGTAAATGAAAATACAGCAGGAGGAGAATAAAACAAATAAAATAAAATTTTCTTCATATTTACTTTAATTGCACTTTCTAAACATTAAAATAAAGTGTTAAAACATTGACAATACAATCAAATCATGTGTCACATTGTGCTTCATATATTATTTTCATTCATCTATTGATCTAGTCAATCAGCCCTTCTTCATTCACAAGAGTTCACTGAGTGTCTAGGTAATGCCTTTGTTTTCTGCAAGGCAGATTCAAAGTATAGAAAAACACTTCATAGAAAAGTATTTTTGTGTGAATTGAAGGATGGTTCTACATTTCAGTATTCACCGGAAGTTATGACTTCCTACTTCGACAATTGAAAAATGAGTATGGATTGGGGAATTATTACCATTAAGAAACATTTAAGTTTGATTGACCATGCCAAAAATCATACATATTATAGTCTTTGATCAGAAGCCATCTATAATATTCCCATAATCCTCTCTGATCCAAGAAGCAGACACATTACACTGAAGTCCAAGGGTGCATCTCACAACACATAGAATTTCAGCACAGGAGCAGCCTACACCCCTACACTTCTTTCAAACCCATAGTAAAGCCAAAAAATTAAGGGTAAGATTCTTAAAATCATAAGCCAATTAAGTACAGTATTATTGTGATTCTGGGACTTTAAAAGTTTATAAGCTCTACTTCAACAGACTGAAAAATAGCATGAATGAAATTATCTTTCTTACTAGAAAAAAGTACTTCAAGTCTTATTTTCTTTTTTACAAATTCTGGAAGAAGTCTCTTCTCTATCTCTATTTTGACCTCAATCTGTCTAATCTTTCTCAAAAGGAGCTAGTCTTTTTTCCATTACTAATTTTTAAATTTATAATTGACAAATAATTCTTGCACGTATTTAAGAGATACGATGTGATGTTTCAATGCATGTACACATAGCATAATGATCAAATTGGGGTAATTACATGCATATCACTTTAAACATTCATCCTTTCCTTGTGGCTATAGCATTCAATAATCTCCTAGCTATCTTGAAATATATATTACATTGCTATTTGCTATAGTCACCTTACTGTGTAGTAAAATACTAGAAGTTATTCTTCCTGTCTAACTGTAACTTTGTACCTGTTGACCTCTTACTCATGGGCACTATCATCCAAACTGTCCATAAAATTATATTTTCAGCGACATGATACTTTTCCCCTCAACCTTGTAACATTCATCTATGACAATATATTTTCAACTGGTGAATTAGTGCCTGGGGTTGCCAACACAAATGCAGAGAAAAGGAAGCTTTCGTTCTTTTTAAATGATAGGAAGTTTCACACATCACTCCTAAACCAGGGTCCTCTCTTAGTCAGCTTGCAGCCAGTAGCACTCTATCACTCACGGGCTGCTCAGCACAGTGTATTCATCAAGGCAGGCCGACGCAATTGTTAGCTGGCAGTTCAAATGGGGCCGACTTGTCACAAGAGTGACAGCCTGGGCAATTGTTTGCCCTCTGGGAACAGGTGCAGGCAGGTTCAAATGAAACACATCCAAATACTAACAGTAAGATTCTTAATCATGTCAATAAAAAGGATGTACTGGTGTCTGGGATTCAGTGGTCACATATACCTCTTACACTTTTGAAAATGAAATGCTGTCTGGCTTTTCAACAGAGTATTCCAAGGAATCCATCATGTCATTATCATTTTTAATACATGCTACTTGTTCAATGGATAAAATCTCTAATACAGATACTCCACATACTAAAAGGCATGTTTATGCCTTGAATAACAAAAAGCTAAGTTATCTAAATAAAGAAATGGAAAATAAGAGAAAGTCTGGAGACAGAGTAAAAAAAGCAGTAATCAGCAATGAGATTTGATTTCCAAATAATGACACTGTTTTAATGTAAACACCAAGCATGCAAAAGAACCCATTAAAAGCATAGCTTAATAACATCATTAATTAAACAACAAAAGAAAATACCTAGCCAATTTAATTTTGGTTCTTAAATTTCCTATTATTTGTGAACCAGCTATATGTTCTTATAGCTTTCATTGTATATCTATTTAAAATATTATATATTCTGTATATATATGTTGCTAGTTATATAATTTTCCTATTAAAAATTCCAACAATCATAAAGCGTAAATGTAGCCAGGTATCATGGCACTAACAAAAGCATCTTAGTATTACTGATGTTAACATTCAAGTAATTGCTTAATATTTAAAAAATATCTTTTGAGAAATCAGCTATGTCTACATGCAGAAAATTGAAACTAAACCCCTTCCTTACAGCATATACAGAAATCAACTCAAGATGTATTAAAGACCTAAAATAAAACCTCAAACTATAAGAACTATACAAAATAACCAAGAAAACGCCATTCTGGGCATAAAACCTGACAAACATGTCATGGTAAAGACACCGTAAGCAGTTATAATAAAAACAAAAATTGACAAATGTACCTAATTAAACTAAAGAGTTTCTGCAAATCAAAAGAAACCATCAACAGATTAAAGAGACAATCTACAGAACAGGAGAAAATATTTGTGAACTATGCATCTGACAAAGGTCTAATATCTAGAATCAATAAGGAACTTAAGTTTACAAGAAAAAAACAAACAACTCCATTAAAAAGTGGGCAAAGAACATGAATGAAAACTTAAAAAAAAGACATAAATATGGCCAATAAGAATATGAAAAAATGTTTAACATCACTATTAGATAGATGCAAATCAAAACCACAATGAGATACCATCACATACTGGTGAGAATTACTATTATTAAAAAGTCAAAAAATAACAGACGCTGGCAAGGTTGTGGAGAAAGGAAATGCTTATACACTGCTGGTGGGAATGTAAATTAGTTCAGCCATTTTGGAAAGCAGATTATGTTTTTACAAAGAACTTAAAACAGAATTACCAGCCGGGCTCGGTGGCTCACGCCTATAATTCCAGCACTTTGGGAAGCCGAGGAGGGTGGATCATGAGGTCAAGAATTCAAGATCAACCTGGCCAAGATAGTGAAACCACATCTCTACTAAAAATACAAAAATGACAGGCAAGCTGCTGGGAGCCTGTCATCCCAGCTACTCGGGAGGCTGAGGCAGGAGAAGCACTTGAACCTAGGAGGCAGAGGGTGTGGTAAGCCAAGATCGTGCCACTGCACTACAGCCCAGGCAACAGAGCAAGACTCTGTCTCAAACAAACAAACAAATGAAAAAAAACATAATTATCATTTGACCCAGCAAATGCCATTATTGGGTATATACCCAAAAGAATATAAATTATTCTGCCATAAAAACAAATACACACATATGCTTATTGCAGCACTATTTACAATAGCAAAGACATGGAATAAATCTAAATGCTATCAACAGTAGACTGGATTTAAAAAATGTGTTACATATACACAATGGAATACTATACAGTCATAAAGAAGAATGAGATCATGCCTTTTGCAGCAACATGGATGGAACTGAGGCTATCAGTTTGAGTTAACTAACACAGGAACATAAAACCAAATACTGCATGTTCTCACTTAGAGTAGGAATTAAACTTTAAATACATATGGATACAAAGAAGGAAACAACACACACTGGGGCCTACTTGAGGGTAGAGAGTAAGAGGAAGGAGAGGATCAAAGAACTACCCATCATGTACTGTGCTTATTCCCTGGGTGACAAAATAATCTGTACACCAAACCCCCATGACAGGCTATTTACCTATGTTACAAAACTGCACATGAACACCTGAACACGAAAGTTGAAAAAAAAAAAAAAAGGAAAATCAGCTATGTGAGATATAACAAATACACACAGTCCTAGCTTTTATATGATAATTAATTTGTGTTATTAACTTGTGTAATAAATTAGAGGGACAAAACTTAACATACCTAAACAATGAGTGAAAAATAAACTATTCAGTGATGGGTTTTCATAAATTATAGAGCTCAATAAAGACTGGTGATGTAGAAGAGAGTCATGGAAGAAGAGGGAGAGGTGCTAGAACCAAGCAAACAGTCTTAGGGTAGATAGGGAAGTCCATTCAGGGAGGAAAAATGTAAAATTTGACAGTAGAAACTGTCCATTTTCTTCTTTTTAAAATCAAAATTAAAAAAGAAAAACAGAGGCTACAGACTAGGATGAGGTGAAGAGCTCAAGAAAAAATTCTCTAAAATGCATATTTTTAAGGAAATATAAATTTTATTTGGGGGATGTCCTTTAATTTTAGGTAAGTGAATATTTTCTGAATTTGATTTTTTTTCTCCAAAATGCAGGTTCTGAAGTTGGATAGCATTTGCATCTTGATTCCACTGCCTTCTGACTGTGTGATGTTGGGAATTACCTAATCTCACAATTTCCAAGTTTATTTATTTATAAAATGGAGATAAAAGAAAAGCGTCTGCTTTGAAGGTTGTTGAGATAACTGAGATAATTCATGTAAAATATTTAGCATAGGGCTTAACATTTTAAATAGTCTTAATAAACAGTGCGTAATATATGAGTGATTGCATTATCAATTATAAGATACCTTTCCAAACATAGGATTCTAATTAGTTATATGCAAACAGTATTCAATGTTAAAGTTTACCTATTGCTGTTAGTTATTCAATAATTACAGATCTAAATGACTAAAGTTTTCCTTCCAAGGAAGAATCAAGAACTGCCTAAATTTTTCTCTGTTTGAATATAAAAAATTATTTTGTCTTAGAAAAATCTATTTGATCCCTAGGAAGCAAGGTGATTATGCAGCACAAAATGTATCCCCAATTACAAGATAACCAAAGAGTGTACTGAATCTTTACGAAATCAACAACTTGATAGTTTCCCACCAGTACTAAAGAAATAATTAAGAGTCTTTTGTGTTTTGAACTAGTTATATGAATATGCAAACATATTTTCACTCTTTTTCCAGGTTCATGTCACTTGGATAGTTTCTTCAAAATTATTGACTTAGATTACATCATTTTTCCAAAAATTTCTTTAACTTTCTCTATATTTTATAGTATTATAATTATAAACCTAACTGCAATATTCATATTCAAAATTAGAAGAGAGTTTATATACTAGTCATGTCTAATCTAAGAAACATAAAATATAAGTATTAAAAGAAATATAGAAAAGGCCTGGTTTAAAACCTTAAAAAGAAAATTTCACTGTCTGACCATTTATATCGAGTAGTATTTCAACATAATCAAAATAATGGCAAATGTTGTTTTAAAATTCACTGAGAGTTAACATCATTCTCATTGTGTGACTGTGTACTTTATTCTTTACCTTGACTGTCAGGAAGCCTGGGATTCCATTTTTAGTTTGAGCCTACTCATGGTCCCAACTCTGGCTCTTGGTAAACTATCTTCTCTTTTCTTCTAATAATTTATGTTCTTTATTTTATTGCCTTGTATGTGTGTATACAAAATTTTGAGAATAGGATTGCTCAAATTCTTTTTTAAAAAGAGTAGAACAATAAATATTTTCTCTTGTGAGTACTTAACTTACTTTTAGTTTGTGTTATCCTAATATACTTTTCAAATTCAAAATTTTGAGATTTTTATGCCAAAAAACAATTTAAGAGGTAAAAACAATGGGAAAATAACAACCAGCTAACATCATGATGACAATATCAAATCCACACATATCAGTACTAACCTTGAATGTAAATAGGGTAAATGCCCCAATTAAAAGACACAGAACGGCAAGCTGAATAAAGAACCAAGATCTATTGCTATGTTATTTTCAAGAGGCCCATCTCACATGCAGTGACACACATAGGCTCAAAATAAAGGAATGGAGAAAAATACACCAAGCAAATAGAAAACAGCAAAAAGCAGTGGCTCCAATCCTAGTTCCAAACAAAACAGACTTTAAACCAACAAAGATTGGGAAAAAAAAAAAAAAAAAAGACAGAGGATTACATAATGATAAAAGGATTACATAATGATAAAAGGCTCAATTCAACAAGATCTAACTATCCTAAATATTTCCCCCCAACACAGGAGCACCCAGATTCATAAAGCAAGTTATTAGAAGCCTTCAAAGACACCTAGACTGCCACATAATAATCATGCGGAGATGCCTGTGCAATATTGCCAGTGTGGTGTTAAAGTCACTTTGCACAGCTCATTGAGATAGAACATTAACAAAGATATTCAGAACCTGAACTCAGCACTGGATGAAATGGACCTTGTAGACATCTACAGAACTCTCCACCCAAAAATCAACAGAATATACACTCTTCTTATTGCCACATATGACATACTCTAAAATCAATCACATTTTCAGAAGTAAAACATTCCTCAGCAAATGCAAATGAACTTAAATCATAAGAAAAAAAATCTCTCAGACCACAGCACAATCAAATTAGAAATCAAGACTAAGAAATGCACTCAAAACCATATAATTACATGGAAATTGAATAACCTGCCCTGGAATGACATTTGAGCACAGAATAAAGATACGACAAACTAGAATCTCCAGAACGCAGCTAAGGAGAGTGTTAAGAGGGAAATTGATAGCACTAAATACCCCCATCAAGTAGTTAGAAAGATCTCAAGTTAATAAAAGATCTCAAGCTAATAACCTAACATCACAACTAAAAGAACTGGAGAACCACCAGCAATAAATCTTCAAGCTAGCAGAAGACGAAAGATAATCAAAATCAGACCTGAACTGAAAGAGTCTGAGACATGAAAGATAATTCAAAAGATCAACAAATTCTGGAGTGAGTTTTTTTTTTTTTTAATTAATAAGACAGACCACTAGCTACACTAATAAAAAAAAAAAGACAGAGAAGATTCAAATAACCACAATCAGAAACTACAGGGGGATATCACCACTGATCCCACAGAAATACAAACAACTGTCAGAGAATATTATGAACACCTCTATGCACATAAACTAGAATATCTATATGAAATTGATAAATTCCTGGATGCAGCCCTCTCAAGACTGAACCAAGAAGTAACTGAACCCCCAAAGAGACCAATAATAAGCTCTGAAATTGAGTCAGTAATAAACAGCCTATCAATTTTTAAAAAAGCCAAGGACCAGATGGATTTATAGCTAATTTCTACTAGATGTATAAAGAACAGCTGGTACAACTCCTACGGAAACGATTCCAAAAAATAAAGGATGAGGGACTCCTCCTTAACTCACTCCATGAGGCCAATATCATCCTGATACCAGAACCTGGCACAGACACAACAACAAAAAAGAAAACTTCAGGCCAATATTCTTGATAAACATTAATGCAAAAATCCTCAACCAAATACTGGCAAATGAAATCCAGCAGCACACCAAAAAGTTTACTCACCATGATCAAGTAGGCTTTATACCTGAGATGCAAAGTTGGTTTGACATATGCAAATCAATAAATGTGATTCATCCCATAAACAGAATTAAAGACAAAAACCACATGCTTATCTAAATAGATGTAGAAAGGTTTTTGATAAAATTCAGCACCCCTTCATGTTAAAAACTGTCAATAATCTAGGTATTGAAGGAACAAAACTCAAAATAATAAGAGCCATCCATGACAGACCCACAGCCAACATCATACTGAATGGACAAATGCTGGAAGCATTCTCCTTGAAAACAAGCACAAGACAAGGATGTTTTATCTCACCATTCCTATTCAACATAGTATTGGAAGCCCTTGCCAGGGCAATCAGGCAAGAGAAAAAAAGAAAGGGCATCCAAATAGGAAGAGAGGAAGTCGAAGTATCCTTCTTTGGCAGACAAGATGATTCTATATCTAGAAAACCCCACAGTCTTGGCCCAAAAGCCCCTTAAGCTGATAAATAACTTCAGTAAAGTCTCAGGATACCAAATCAAAGTGCAAAAATTACTGACATTCCTACACATCAACAGTAATCAAGCTGAGAGCCAAATTAAAAATGCAGTCCCATTCACAATTGCCACACAAAAATAAAACACCTAGGAATAAAACTAACCAGGGAGGTGAAAGATCTTTACAGCGAGAACCACAAAACACTGCTCAAAGAAATCAGAGATGACACAAACAAATGGGAAAACATTCCATGCTCATGGATAGGAAGAATCACTATTATTAAAATGGCCATACTTCCCAAAACAATTTATCCTTTCAGTGCTGTTCCTATTAAACTAATATTGAGATTTTTCACAGAACTAGAAAAAACTATTTTAAAATGCACATGGAACCAAAAAAGGGTCTAAATAGCCAAGGCAATCCTAAGCAAAGATAACAAAACTGGAGGCATCATGCTATCAGACTTCAAACTATACTACAGGGCCACAGTAACCAAAACAGCATTGTACTCATACAAACACAAACACATAGACCAATGGAACAGAATAGAGAACACAGAAATAAGGCCACACACCTACAAGTATTTGATGTTCAACAAACCTGATAAAGGCAATGGGGAAGGGACTCCCTATTCAATACATTGTGCTGGGGTACCTGGCTAGCCATTTGCTAACTGGACCCCTTCCTTACTCTGTATATGAAAATTAATTCAAGATGGATTAAAGACTTAAACATAAAAACGAAAACTCTATAAACCCTGGAAAACAACCTAGGCAATATTGTTCTGGGCATAGAAATGGGCAAAGTTTTCCCAACAAAGATGCCAAAAGCAATTGCAACAAAAGCAAAAATTGACGAGTGAGATCTAAATAAAGAGCATCGGCATAGCAGACACTAACAATAGAGTGAACATAAAACGTACAAAATGGGAGAAAAGTTTTGCAAACTATTCATCTGACAAAGGTCTAATATTCAGTATCTACAACAAACTTAAATTTACAAGAAAAAGAAAAACATCATTAAAATGCAGGTAAAGGACAGGAACAGACACTTTTTTGGGTGACGGGGAGACAGAGTCTTGCTCTGTTGCCGAGGTTGGAGTGCAACGGTACAATCTCAGCTCACTGCAACCTCCACCTCCATGATTCAATTTAGTCTTCTGTCTCAGCTTCCTGAATAGCTGGGATTACAGGTGTCTGCCATGATGCCCAGCTAATTTTTGTATTTCTGTAGAGATGGGATTTCACCATATTGGCCAGGCTGGTCTCAACCTCCTGACCTCAAGTGATCCACCTGCCTCAGCCTCCCAAAGTGCTGGGATTACAGGCATGAGCCACAGCACCAGGCCTGAAAACACACTTTTCAAAAGAAGACATACATGTGGCTGGCTATCAGATGAAAAAAAATTCTCTACAGACTTGTTGCACTTCTTCAGGGGATATAGCAATTATCACTAATCATTAGAGAAATGCAAATCAAAACTACATTGTGATACCATCTGATACCTGTTCTAACGGCTATTACTAATAAGTCAAAAAAATAACAGACGTCATTATTTGGTGATGTTGCAAAGGAAAAGGAACACTTATACACTGTTGTTGGGAGTGTAAACGAGTTCAGCCATTGTGGAAGACAGTTTGGTGACTCCTCAAAGACCTAAAAACAGAAATACTACTCAACACAGCAATCCCATTATCAGGTATATACCCAAAGGAATATAAATCATTCTGTTATAAAGGCATGTCCACACATGTCTTTATAGTCACAATAGCAAAGATATGGAATCGACCTAAATGTTCATCAACAGTACACTAGATAAAGAAAATGTGGTACATATACAACATGGAATACTATAAAGAAAGAATGAAATCATGTCCTTTGCAGGGACATGGATGGAGCAGTAGGCCATTATCCTTAGCAAACGAATGTAGTAACAGAAAACCAATTGCCACATGCTCTCAAAGTGGGAGCTAAATGATAAGAACACTGGGACACTTAGAGGGGAACAACAAACACCAGGGTCTATTGAAGGGTGGAGGGTGACAGAAGAAAGAGGATCAGGAAAAATAACAAATGTGCTAGGTTTAATGCTGGGTGATGAAATAATGTGTACAACAAACCCCCACCACACAGGTTTACCTGTGTAGCAAACCTGCACATGTGCCCTTTATTTAAAAGTTAAAAATATATACATTCAAGAGGAAAAAAAGAGGATTATCTCATTAAATAGAAAACAAAGAAAAGTAGTCAACACACTCACTAAACAGCCTATGTAACATGATAAGCTGAACAACTCACCTTGTTTATCCTCTTCCAATTCACTCTCAGTGCATCCATCATTCTCATCTTTCACATTGTCATGGGCATCTGGTGCCTTCTGTGATGAGGTTTCACTCTCCTTGTCAGGGTCTAAATTATCCTTTTTATCATCCAAAGGTGACTTTGGTATTCCATTCATTTGAACATCAGCCTGTCCTTCTTCATTGGCTTTTTCATCTTGTTTCTCCTCATCTACTTCAAAATCTTCTTCATATTCTGAAAACAGAAAATCTCTAGTATTAGAATGAAAATAGAACCTGTTATACTTAACCCATTTCTCTTTAATGAGAACTTTGACTCCATTATCCTCTCTTCTCTGAGACTTTCTTTGCTTCTTCCTTTCACTCAATTAGTGAACATGGAAAACTAAGAGCAAATGATCAAAGATTGCAATCAGTTACATACACAAGAGCACAAAAGAAATGAAGCTCCAAATGACAAGGCTGAAACCTAATAAAAGTTCATTTACAAATGAACATCATCATCTAAAATAACCAAAATGGAAAGAGAAGAACTTGATATAAAACAATAAATTAGAAATAAATTAAAAATGAAGAGAACAGGATTATAATAATGAAAGTTAATTTGGAGATCCAGTGAGGTCATATTTCATATGAAAAATGTTCAAAATATTTGGATATCAAATTAATGAATAGTGAAGTGGAAAAATTCAATTTATCAAGTCCAAAGGCCCTGAGAAGTAACACTGTGAATAGCACATTCTTTAAGAAACAAATGGACATCAAGAAAAGGCATTATGAAAGATTCTATAAGTAGGCCAGAACTGAAATCATATGCATTATTCATTCCTACAATAAATGAAATAATTGCTATTCAATGATAAAAATTTATACAAAATAGAATATTCCTGTCACAGCCACAGATTTGCTTATTCCCTGCAGAGGTACAACAAATCTGTAGCAGGAAAAGGAAATTGTCACATCAGATAAACTCCAGCTGTCCCTCGTGGTTATAATTTTTCACCTTTCATATTTAATTGTTCCACTTTTTCTTCCACCAAAAACTAAAAATCTTGAAGTGACAACATGCCAACGATAGAGAACAAAAGGATCTCATGCAGAACCAATTAAGCAAATAAACACTTATCCTTAAAATAAAAATTACAAGGAAAATAAAGGTTTCTCAATTTTTGTGTGTTTTAGTTATTAGTTATATTGGCTTCTCTGCCAGTGTAGGGGGGCCTCTTGGGTAATTTATTTGAGAGCTGTCTACCCAGTAAAAGGAACTTAATCTAGAAATGGATGCCCCCTGCATATGCAGAAAGCTCTGTATATGCAGAGAATGAATGAGGGAGCAGTAAGAGGAAAAGTGAAATCAAAACCTTTAACAAAGAAAGTCAGATAATCACAAAAGTGTTTCCACAAAAGAGATTTAATACATTTAAATAAAAAATATGAATATCAGTAAACCAAAATTGTAAAATAAGCAAGAAGATGAAGAATTTGCTTTATATTGCTAGACACAAATAGGAAATACTAATAAAAACAAGTAAATATTTTGGTACAAGTATTACTGACCAAATTATAGAATAATTCCTCACCTGATCCTGTTAACTATCAATCAATAACCCTTTGTTTGTGAGAATCTTCTATGTGTAAGAGGATAAAATTGCAAGATAGAAGATGTTACAATAAATCATTCCCTGCCATGAAGGACTCTCCAATTTTTGTTGTGGACGTAAGATGTAAGTACACAAGAAATACTGTACTCAATTTATAGTAGTTTTATATATGTGGTCCTCAGCAATGTTAGTTTCAACACAGCTGGTCTGGATTGCTATGGATTTTTAGATAAGACATAAAATTATGTGAAGTGTGTCAAGTAAGCACAATGGAATAAAAGGAAAATGGAAAGTCATTTTAGGGGCTCATGGAAGACTTCCCAAAAGAAGGTGAGGCTGGCTACAGAATACACAAACATATATCACACCACATGTGTTTGCTACTGATCATAAGATAAGCAGAGGGCCAGAGAGAATATGAGTGGATTGTTGCAATTTCATTCAGTGTCATACAGTAGTGAAATGTGAGGTTTTGGGAATCAGGCAGTCACATGCCCAAGACCCAGTTAAAACACCTACTATATGAACTTGGAGAATTTGTTTAACATCTTTAAGCTTCAGTTTCTTCATCTGTGACATGGGTTATACAAAGCTGTGATGAATATCAAGAGCAATAATCCCTGGAACATGCTTTGCACAGTGCCATGAATAGCAGGTGCCTAATAAATATTGTGGATTAGTAGTAACAGTTATTGTGATTGGGTAGTGGAAGGAGTAGGTTATGGAACAGGAGAAATTACACACGATATGTGCTCCTTTGACAGCAACACACTTTAGTGGAGGCACCTTATTAAAATCAGAGCAGTACAAGTATCTGTAATTAAGACAAAATTACAGTTATATGATTGAAGCATAGCACAAAAGTAAAGGAACATAAAGTGAACCAAAACAACAGTCCCTGCATCGTATTTTGTGTTTTCTCTCAAATGTGAAAGTCAAGACTGCCCTGGCTTTATTCTATCCCCACTATCATCACATTTAAGTATGAGCTTTCTATTAACCACAAACCTTCCACTGGCAGTATAGCTCAAAGCACACCACCTTTGTGTCATCTACTCATGATTTTGATATGAATGAACTAGTGGCATGCTTTCTAAAATATTTTACATAATATCTTCTGTTCTCCCCATCCCGTTTGCCTTCTTCTAGAGAATTTAATTAGCTTGTTGTTTACCATCTCCACTAATGAGGACGTGAGTCAGCACCAGGTCAACATCAATCCAGCCACAACCTTCTCTTACTAACCTCGACTCAAGCTCCTTGCTGCCCTTAGATCAGCCACTATTATGCAGAGAGCTAAGCCTTTGCTGCTGCAGCTACATTTTTAAAAACAGAAATGGACATTTAAAGTCCATTAACTAGCCAACACAGATGAAAGACTTCAGGAATAGCCTCATCATAGGTATTATGAGTATAAAGTACGTCACTCATAGCACTAGCTATGTTGGTTTAAGAAAAAAAAGAAAATGAAAAGCTTTCAATGAACATGGCTTTAATAAACCACCATGTCTTCAAAGTTAAAACACGCGAGAACACATCCTATTTGTTAATCCCTCTGTGATTACTATCGCTACAGATATATTAGAATTCTCATCTCAAGTTAGGACAAAGACTAGAAGAGATTGTGAAGAAAGGTGAGCTGGTGAAAGAGTTCTAAGTGAAATCTTTTGTAAAAGATACACTTTATTCAGTAAAAATCAAACATGAAGTCTACTGCTGTAACAGCCCTATAATTGTTCTCTTGGATTTCTGAAACACTTGGGAAGCAAAAATAGGAGGTGGGGAAGAAGATACCTAGAAGTTGTGCCTTTCCCAAAGCCAGCCCTTCCACAGGTCATCCTAACCCATGGCTATTGTGCCTTCTATACAGGTTTTGTCTCCTGAGTATGAGGGATACACAGGTGTCTCTCCCTTTCTGATTCTTTGGACATGCTATGCACCACCATGTAGTGGGTAAGCTAACTTTTACAGAATAGATGGTTGTACAGTGTTTGAAAGACTAAGCTTTGGAATTAGACAAACCTGGGTACAAATTCTTGTTCTACTACTTTCTTTTTGTATAGCTAAGCCTCAGTTTCTCAGCCTGTAAAATGGAAGTAATAATAATACCTACCATGTTGAATGGTGAGCATGAAATGAGATAGCGTGTGCACAGTGCCTAATTCAGTGCTCAGTACCTGACACTTTCATTATTGTTGTTATTACTGCTTTAGGAATAAGTATATACAGACATACCTATATACATGTATAAGTATATACAAGCATACTTAGATCCCTGAATAGATACACACATATACATTCTACATACAGGTGTACCTCAGGGATTGCAGGTTCAGTTCCAGGCCACTGAAATAAAGATAGTTGCATAAATTTTTTGGATTTCCATGCATCTAAAATTATGTTTCTACTATGCTGCAGTCTATTGAGTGTACGATAGCATCATATCTAAAAAACCAATGTATATGCCTTAACTAAAATCACTTTATTGATAAAAGTTGCTAGCAATCACCTGAGCCTTAGCTGGTCATCGTCTTTTTGCTGGTGGAGGATATTCCCTTGACGTTAATGGCTGCTGACTGATTAGGGTGGTGGCGGCTGAAGGCTGGGGTGGCTGTGGCAATTTCTTAAAATAAGACAACAATGAAGTTTGCCACATCAATTGACTCTTCCTTTCATGAAGATTTATCTGTAGCATTTAATGCTGTTTAATAGCATTTACACACAGTAAAACTTTTTTCAAAATTGGGGTCAATCCTGTCAAATTCTTCCACTGATTTATCAACTAACATGTTTTATACATATTCTAAATTTTTTGTTGTCATTTCAACAATGTTCACAGAATCTTTACCAAAAGTAGATTTCAACTCAGGAAACTTCTTTCTCTGTTCATCCCTAAGAAGCAACTCATTATCTATCCAAGTTTTATCATGAGATTGCAACAATTCAATCTCATCTTAGGCGACACTTCTAATTCTCTTGCTATTTCTACCACTTCCGCAATTACTTCCTCACCAAAGTCTCGCTCCTCAAAGTCACCCATGAGGGCTAAAATCACCTTCTTTCAAACCCTGTTTATGTTGATATTTTGACCTCCTGCCATGAATCATGAATGTTCTTAATGGCGTCTAGAACTGTGAATCCTTTCCAGAAAGTTTCCATTGAAATCGCACTGATCCATCAGAGTAACCATTATCCAAAGCAGCTATAGCCTTGCAAAATATATTCCTTAAAGAATAAGATCTGAAATTACTCCTTAATCCATAAGGATAACAACAGAGTGGATGCTGTGTTAGCAGGCATGAAAACAACACTCGTCTCATTACACATCTTCATCAAAGATCCTGAGTAACCAGGTACATTGTCAATGAGTGGTAATATGTTGAAAGGAATCTCTTTCGCTGAGCAGTAGGTCTCAACAGTGGGCTAAATTACTCCAAAAACAAGCTGTAAATAGATGTGCTGTCATTCAGGCTTTGTTTTATTTATGGAGTAGAAGCAGATAAAATTTAGCATAACATTTAAGGGTCCTAGGATTTTTTGAATGCTAAATGAGCATTGGCTTCAACGTGAACTCACCAGCTGCATTAGCCCCTAGCAGAAGAGTCAGCCTATCCTTTAAAGTTTTGAAGCCAAGTGTTGACTTCTCCTCTCTAGCTATGAAAGTCCTAGATGGCCACTTTTTCCAATGTAAGGCTGTTTCATCTGCACTGAAGACCTGTTGTTTAATGTAGCTACATTTACAAATGATCTTAGCTAGGTTTTCTGGATAAAATTTCAGCAGCTCCTATATCAGCACTTGCCACTTCACCTTGCACTTCCATGCTGTGGAGATGGCTTCTTTCTTTAACTCTCATGAACCAACCTCTGCTAGCTTCATACATTTTTTCTGCATCTTCTTCACCTCTCTCAGCGCTCATGGAATTGAAGAGAGTTAAGGGCTTGTTCCTAATTAGGCTTTGGCTTATGAGAATGTTGTGGCTAATTTTATCTTCTATCCAGACCAATAAAATTCTCTGCATATCAGCAATGAGGATTTCTTTTTTATCATGCACATGTTCACTGGAAGTAGCACTCTTAACTTCCTTCAAGAACTTTCTTTTGCATTCACAACCTGGCTAACTGTTTGGCACAAGAGGCCTAGCTTTCAGCCTATCTTGGCTTTTGATATGCCTTCCTCACTAAGCTTAATCATTTCTAGCTTTTGATTTAAAGTGAAAGACGTGAGACTCTTCCTTTCACTTGAACATTTAGAGTGTACCGTGTAGGGTTATTAATTAACCTAATTTCAATACTGTTGTGTGTTAGAGAACAGAAGGAGAGGGAGAGAGTTGGAGAACAGCTGGTCAGTGGAGCAGTCAAAACATTGATTAAGTTCGCTTTCTTACATGGTACAGTTCATGACACCCCAAAGCAGTTGCAATAGTAACATCACAGATCACTGATCACAGCTCGCCATGACAGATATAATAATAATGAAAAAGTTAGAAATATTGACAAAATGTGACACAGAGATGAAGTGAGCACGTGTTGTTGGAAAAATGATGCCAATAGACTTTGAAGCAGGGTTGCCACAAATCTTTAATTTATAAAAAGTGCTGCATTTGTAAAGCTTGTGCAATAAAGCAGAGCACAATAAAATGAGGTGTGCCTGCTTATGTATGTATGTATGTATACATATGAATGTGGATGTGCCTGTGTGTGTGTGTGTGTGTGTGTGTGTGTAGAGAGAGAGAGAGAGAGACAGAGAAGCAGAGGAAGGCAGGAGAGAGGAGGAAGGAGAGAACAGAGAAAAAAGAAGCAAGCAATAAACAACAGACAGAAAGGTTCCATGACCGTAAGCCTATAGTCAATTGCTTTTAGTTCTGGAATACTGTATCACCATATAATCATATACATTGTACCTACCTGATGCCAAGGCAATTCATCAATTTCACTAAAAATGGTACATTCAAAAACGTTAAAAATAGCTAAAATTCTGTTTGGTCAAAACGGTTTCTGCAGATGTCAATAGAGTCTCTAACTAACATTGGCATATAGTCCCTTCTCCCTTCTCATCCCTGCAACAAGCACCTTTAACCTTTCTGGGATTAGGTCTGCCCTCCTCTAAGTCAGGGGACACAGGACTCCATACAAAACAGCAGAGGAAGGAGGTCAGGGGTGCCCCACATGGAACAGAGCTACCTAAAGTCCACAACATTTAACGGATATTTTTGCAAATTTTGATAATCATGGTTCGAAGACAAACAAAACAGCCACAGCAACAACAAAAGAAACCTGTGTTGTTGATTACCATATTTTAAAGTGTTTTCCTGGTCGACTTCCCAAACACCTTGTCCTGGTTTTCCTTTACTCGCCATTTCCTCCACAGCAGTTACTACTTCTTTGAGCTCTGCTTTTATTTCTTGAGCCGAATAAGTGGCTGAGACAGAGGTTTTGTTCCCCTTGATCGCATTTCTTTTTGGTATGCCATACTTTCTCTCTTTCCTCACTTTCCCCTCAGCTTTCTTCAGTTCCTCTCCTTTCTCAGTGCTCTTTTCTTTCCTAGATTTTGGCAAAGATGTTTTTTTGTCAAGTCCCATCGCAATAATGCACCTATGAAAAATATTAACAGGAAGTGTTTGTTAACCATTACAGGCAGCACAATAGAACCTCAAAGCTTTTGAAAATCACTTATCTCTTATTCTTGTAAAAAAAGGTATAAAATATTTCAATTACAGTATATGCTAATAAAAATAAACTTTAAAAAGCTAATTAAAAATAAGCTGTCCTTTTTTGATACTAAAATCTTATAAACAAACACAACAAATTCTTAATACATTTATCCACAATAATAAACAAAATAATCAACCAAGAATGATAGTTTCAAAGTAAAATCTGTGTCTTCAAGTATATTTTTAGTCCTAAACAGTAAACATGTATCATAGATACAGAAATATAGATGGTATAGAATTTTACACACATAAAGATATATTTCAAGTCTTTAAATGAAAATTATGTGATAATACAACATGCAGATTTATAAACATAGAGAAGCTGATATAAAAATGGTGAGAAGATGAAAGATGCCATTCATTCTGATAATTTATTTTAACAACACAACAACAGTAACAAAAGACTTACAAGATTGACTCTAAATAAATATGATTGATTTTTAACGAAATATATATAGTCAAATGTTGTTGTATCTTTTAAGTAAATAACTCAGGAGTTTGTACACTTATTTTCGTGGAACTGTTAATATTGTTTTTAGAATGGCCTTTTGAAGTCTATACAGTCTTCTGGTGAGTAATAAGTTCTTATTCCTCAAAAATGGCAATAATTTGTAGAGATTATGAAGTCATTTCAAGTAAATCTGTTGAGCCATGCAGATAATTTGAATGCATTATGACATTAAAACTTTAAAAATCAATTATAACAAAAGTAATGTGAATAAATTGCCTTCTATAGCTTTTTTCTATCTCTTAAGTTGATGTTAAAATAAGAATTCCAATGATGATAGTATATACATTAATAAAAATGATTATGATAATGATAAGATTATTGAGCACTCCCTCTGTGCCAAGCTCTTTTTTGGGTACTCTGTATCCATTATCTTGAGGAATTTATTACTTCATGGACCAATAAATTAAGAACTACCATCACCACTTTACAAATGAGAAAACTGAGGCTTAAAATGTTCTAGCAGCTCAAGGTCACCCAGCAGGCAGGTGACAGAGCTGGATTCTAACTCAAGATTGTTAGGCTCCATCACATCATATTGAAGCACAAACATACTGGTCTATTACAGGTGTAGCCCTCCAGTTCCTAGTTATGATATAACTAGTAGAGATGACTAGTTACTCAGACAAATGTTACACTGTTGAGCTTACCACCAAAGAAAAAACTCACAATCTCTCAGC
Source organism: Saimiri boliviensis (assembly GCF_048565385.1). Taxonomy (NCBI): domain Eukaryota; kingdom Metazoa; phylum Chordata; class Mammalia; order Primates; family Cebidae; genus Saimiri; species Saimiri boliviensis. The sequence goes on from NC_133459.1 coordinate 72,603,115, forward strand.
AGACACCAACACAATCTGGAAAAGTTTCTGGCAAAACCTGGAGAAAACCCATGATCTGAAATAGGTATCTGGTAGTTATCAGTCTCTTCATTCTCCCTTCTCTAGAACTACTCATGTCCCCCTCTCTCCATGCGACACAACTATCAGAGAACTGAATTTATAGTGGGCAGGTGAAAGGGATCAGAAAGCAGTCAAGACTTGCCAGTCCCAGAAGAAGAGGAATAATATGTAAAATATGAAAAATGCTTCAACCTGAACAAATCCCAGGGCAGTTTCTTAAACTGAAGGTTTCACTAAATTTCAGCCATCTACAGTGTAGAAACAGCAAAGAAATTGATCTCAATAAATTTTCCCAACAAGCAAATATGAGAACTGAGTTATATCACTTAACTTTTCAATATCTCCCCATAAAATAAAGCTAAAAGGATTTGCACTCAAAGTAACTATCAGGCTATAAAAAATGAGATAATAAGATTATACTTATCTCACCCATATTAAGCATGATAAATATTTCTTGACTATAATGATGATGTGCTTAGCACATTGCTTTCCTTGGGATAAAGGTGTCATGAATCTTCACAGAATATGATTACTAGCATTCCCTTCTGTTCAAGCTGTTCTTCCCTTATCAATTGCAACACCAAATCCATTGATTTGGAGCCTCTGATATGCTGTTACTTTTAGTTTATGTTGTGGCTGCGTAAAGGCTTTGATGCCTCCCTACTGCATGCACAGACTTTTTATTGCCCATCTGCTGCAGGGAATTGGACAAACAAAGTGAGTAACATCTGTGCTGTTCTCATCAGTGACTACCTATTTGACTTCTGAATATAATTTGAGGTGTTGATTATGATTACTAAAGTTCAAAGCAGTCTGCATTCTACATAGTTAGGCAATTCTTCCCATGTTTCATGCTAGAAACTGAAAATTACTATGCCTCTTCAGATGGTTCCTATAATTGAGAGATGAGTACAGTTGTGGAACCTCACATTTTGTAAGTGACCACTGCTCCTCTTTTCTTGTTTTTTTTTTTTTTTTTTTTTTTTTTTTTTTTTTTTTTTTTTGAGTGCCTTAAACAGGTTATTCCTAATCATTTTAGAAATATAATTTTCTGTTGTTTTTTTGTACCATGCCCTCCTTTTTCTCATCATAAATGTTTCAGGGACTGGTATTTTTTAAATAGATTAAAGTTAATTTCACTTTGAATGAATTGGAGGAATTAGTGTACATGGCTTAAAATAATTAAAAGTATCATTATGGGTGTAAACCAAGGTTACAGAAGATAAGTGATATCAGTCTCCTTCAGGGTACGTCTCAACTCTCCATGGAGTTCTGCAGTGTTATGGCCTCTAGAATAACTAGAAATGCCTCAAGTGAGGAAGAGGACAAACAATCAAGGCCCTAGGACTCACTTGCCTACCCCTGTCCCATTTAAACCAGTCTGACTCAACTTTTACCTGATCTATAACAGGGAGACATCCAATGACAATATACTGTTCTACTTTGGGCATTCACAGATTTCATTGGAAAAATGGTTATGAAGTTAACAAAAAAAATTGAAAACCATTCTTTTATGAGAACTATGCACTTCAGTTGAGAGTCATAGGCCTTATTCTTTAATATTGCAACCCTTCTGATATTATTATTTGAAAGGTTGAAGAAAGAATCTAGAGGGGACCAGGTGTTGAAATCATAGAAATAATTGTTCAGAGGCTAGTGGGTATTGAATAGGAGAGTAAATTCCATTAGACAGATTTTGGTAATGATTATTAAACCTCTATAGAAAGTGCTCAGGCTAATAATTTACAGCTTCAATTTATACCACAACTCCCAAAGAATGCAATATATTTGCACATGGAGGGTTGTATATAAGTTCATTAGCTGTCTGGGAATTAAACAGAACTGTGTTAAATGACCTGCTCCCAAATAAGGAGATAGCATATCTGAGTTGGAATAGTAAGGCAGTTCAGGTGACCCCCAGTACAGCGGGGCATTGACACTATCTTGCCCTAGACCATTCAATCTTCTGTTCTCTGGATGATTCTTTCACGCTCTTATCTCTCTGAAAATATCCAACTCCTCTTCTGCCAGCCTTAACCTCAGTTGATAAATGTACTTATTGTTTAAGAAAATAGAAACAATCAGCAGAGAGCTTCCAGTTGTTCCCAGCACATCTATCAATCCCAATTTACCTCTCTCTCTTGTATGCCTAATTTCTTTCTTCCTGTTACTATACACGATGGTTTCTCCTCTTCTTAAAGCTTATACCCCCACTCGAGCCCTAGAGCTCATCTTCTCCTGCCTACCAAAGCATTTGGCTCCAGAAATTTTCCCCCTTTATATCATACTTCATGTTTTTTCTTCTCCAAGATATTCAATCCCTTGTATTAGCATACAAATATATTACAGTATCTCTCATTTTAAAAAATAAAAAGTCTTCCTTGACCCCCTACATTATTCCTTCTGGCTACCACCTAATAACGATTCTTTACAGCAAAACTCTTAAAAAGCCTATAGTCACTGGCCTTAGTTCTTCCCCAACTATTTCTTAAAGCCACTCCAAGAAACCTTACATCCTAATTGCTGCACTGTAGTAACTTGTGCCATGATTACCAGTAACCAACATGCTACCAAATCAATGTCCAGTCCCCAGTCTTCATTTTACTTCACCTATCCACACATTCAACTCCATTAATCACGCCCTTATTCTTTAACCATTTTCTTTATTTTCAAGATACCACTCTTTCTAGATTCTCTTTCTATTCACTGCCTTTCCTTCTTAGGCTGGTTCCTCTTTACCTCCCTCTCCTTTTAAATGGAGTAATATGGAACTCATTACTCAGACATCTTCTCTATGTTCAATTCTGAGGCAATCTTATAAATGTCATCCAAATGCAAATCATTCTCAGATTTGTATAACCAGCCTGGACCTCTTACCTCACCCCAGATTCATATATCCAACTGCCTACTCAGCATCTCTACTTGCTTATCTCATACCTGCCTCAAACTTAATGTGTCCTGGGCAAAAACCACTTCATACCATCCCCAAAGCCTGCTTCTTCCAGAGTCTCATCTTAAGTACATGTTAACTGGACAGCTTTGTTATTCAAGACAAAAAAATTTGAATTATCTTTGACTCTGCTCTTTATCTCATTCCCTGCATCCAATTCATCAGTAAATTCTGTAATCTCTACCTTTAAAATTACTATTAACTCATTCCACCCTTATCTCGTCTCTGGATTGAAGCAGTTCTGCTATTTTCCCCACACTCCTTTGTTTATTTTTCCCATAAGAGTTATTGTTAAATCATGATAGGTCATTGCTCAAAAACCCACCTTAGAAGCTTCCCGTCTTTCTCAGATAAAAGTTAAAGTCCTTGCAATGACCCTAGCACTCTACATGGCTTATCCTCATGGTCTCTCTGACCTCATCTTCAATTTCATGGTTCTGTTCCTTTTGCTCTGGCCAAGCTACCTTAGACACACCAAGCATGTGCCTGCCTCATGCCTTCTGTATATGGTTTTCCTCTATCCCAAAAGCTACTTCAAGGAAGACACTTATATTTTCTAGTTCTTGCTCAAAAAAACATCAGAGAGGCCCTTCCTAACCATCCTGCATAAAATAACACACTCCCTGTGACTCCTGTCTCCCTTCACTCCATGTATGTGCCTTACCCTGCCTTGCGCCCATAATGCTGACCATCTCAAAGATATTAATTGTTTTATTGGTATGTTATTTGCTTTTCCTCCATTAGAATAATTTCCACAGAGACCTGTAATGTAGTTGACTCACTCTTGTGATCTAGCTTGGCATCTAGGCAATGCTTGACGAATACTTTCAGAAAATGTGAAAGCCCACAAGCACAACTCCTGATTTCAAACAGAATGTTCAATATGAAAGCTGATAACAGTCAAAACTGACCTTTTATCATGCATTTTGTTATGCCCAAGATTGAAACTAAGGGCAAGAATGAAAATTGGGTAAGACAGTAATGCAGGCAAACCTATAATAGGCATAACCTATAATGTCCAGCCGTGTAAGTCAGATGCTTGGCACACACTTTAAGGCTCGGCCTAAAACCAGTTAGTAAGATGAATGAGAAAATAGGACAAACAAACAAACAAAAACAACAAGCAAACAAAAAATCTCTCTCCTTCCCTTCAGAAACCGATCTTAAAGTGTGAAGAGAGGAGCTGGGCATGGAGGCTCATGCCTGTAATCCCAGCACTTCGGGATCCCAAGGTGGGTGGATTATAAGATCAGAAGTTCGAGACCAGCCTGGCCAACATGGTGAAGCCCCATCTCTACTAAAGAAATACAAATATTAGCTGGGCATGGCGGCATGTGCCTGTAATCCCAGCTACTGGGAGACCGAGGCAGGAAAATTGCTTGAACCAGGGAGGCAGAGGCTGCAGTGAGCAGAGATTGTGCTACTGCACTCCAGCCTGGTGACAGAGGAGACTCAGTTTCAGAAACAAACAAGCAAGCAAACAAACAAACAAAGTGTGAAGAAATGAAAGATAGAAAGTGAAATAATTTAAAATGCACTACCTTTTATCTTTATTATATAACACCTCTGGAAATTTGATTTATATCCTATAATTTCAAATTCAGTACTCCATGTTACAATAAACAACCCCGAATTTATATATTTTAGGCTCATCTATAGGTAACTTTCTTAACAATTGTGAAGGGAAATGCATTAGTAAAAGCATTCAAAGGAAAGTGTAGCAAAACTTGCCCTCTACCAAAGGACATTTGTTTCCATACTTGTAGCAAGGAGATGATCTCTCAACACACACAAACCCAAAGTAGCCTCGTTTGCCTCCAAGCCTGGAACCTTTTCGATGCTTGTATTCACAGCAGGAGCTTAGCCTGTTCACCTGCATTCCATTCAGGAAAAAGGTGAGACTGAAGGGGAAACCATGATGCCTTTTGGAAATAAACTGAAAGGTCTCTGGAATTAAAATAGAAATACATTAGTGAAAGCAACTGACTTCGGACTAACAGCTGTTGAATCATATTTTTCTGTTAGATAAATACAATATTATGATCTCGATCAGGGGTGTCCAATCTTTTGGCTTCCCTGGTCCACACTGGAAGAAGAATAATTGTCTTGGGTCATACATAAAATACACATAAAACACAGACAACAGTTGATGAGAAACACAAACAAACAAAAACAAGGAAAAAAAGATTCTTGCATAAATCTCATAATGTTTTAAGAAAGTTGTTGAATTTGTGTTGGGTAGCATTCAAAGCCATCCTGGGCCACATGCAACCTGTAGACCATGGATTGGATAAGTTTGATCTAGATCATCTTTTAATTTGAGGAAAATTTTTAATGATAAGATTGCATTTGATTACTTTTATTTAATAAATACTTTAACTTTTTATAAAAACTCTTTGATTTGTAATAAAATAATAATACCTAAGGTTATATGAGCACTTACTATGGCCAGGCATTATGCCTTATTATCTTGTTATTTTTCAATCAGGTGAAGTGGGAATTTTTCTATCGCTAATTTCTAGGTCAAGAAATTAAGGCTTAGAAAAGTTCAGTAACTCTTCTGGCTCACTTAGAAGAGTTCAGTAATTTACACAAGATCATACAACGAGTTGGAGAGTTAGAATTTGAATCCAAACATCTCTGTAGAGTCCATACCTCTATCTAGCTATGCTATCTGTTGACAAAGCATTTAATGACAAAAGCCTACTGTGAGCTCATTAAAGCATTTTAAAATGCTTTTATTTTTAGTTGTGACTTTAAATATCCTAATGCAAATACGAATGAAACAGTTATTTTATCTCCAAGCTATACTCAATTCTGTTTGGATTTGAGAACACTTTCCACCAATAAATTTAGAACCACTGCCTACAATTAATAGTTTTTAATCATCCAAGCCTTCATAATGCTCTTTGCAAAGCTCCCACCCTGCCCCACTTCCCCCACAGAGGTCCTAAGCCTTAGTCTGGGAAACCTTATTCTCTACAGAGTGACTCAAAATCCTGTGTCTCCTGAATATTTCTTATGTCACTTCCTTAAAAAAAAAAAAAAAAAAAAAAAGGAAGAAAGAAAGTAAAAGAGCCTCTCTGGACCCTTCCATGTCTGCCAATTAATGTTAACAATTTTCACCTCTCTACTATGCACACATTTCCTATTGTTGCACTTACTACCACATATTAAGATATATCTTTATCAATGGTTTTCAAATTTTACTGTATTTCAGCATCACTTAGAGGGCTTATTAAAATACAGATTGCTGGGCTTTATCTCTGTTTCTGATTCAATAGGTCTGTGGTAAGAATCAAGAATTTGCATTTCTAACAAGTTTCCAGGTGGTGCTGATGCTATTGGTCTATGGACTGCCTTCTAAGAATGCTAATCTAGATGTTTTCTGCTTTGCATGTTTGTGAAATCCATAAGAGCTGAAGTTGATGCATCTTTTTTCTCCAAATCCCAGGATGATGGCATAGAAGGCTACCCTAAAATAATTAGTGAATTATTATTTTAATCTATTTTTTCAGTTATTTAGAAACACTGTGTGTACCACATTTTCCCTAATTAAAAAAAAAGTCTCTACATTAGATGCAGCTCATTCTAAAGAACAGACTTATTAAAAATGTCATTCTGTCGTTTATACCTTAGTATTTCTGACGTAAAATTAAGCAAACTAGGAAAGAGAAAGCTGAAAATGTATAAAGTCTGGGAAAACTAGGATACAATTATTTTTAAAAATCCATTTGTCTTAATTTCACCTCAGGTGGTGAAAGCAAATTTGATTGTTTTTGTTATAGAATCTTGAATTCTACATTCATGTAACATGAACCATTTTGCTGCATAGTATTATGCCCCATAGCTTCCTAAGTCCTCAGTTTAGTAAGAGACTGCAGTCAAGGAAATGCTGAGAATGGGCTCAGGAAATTGTAGAAGTGACGGCCCTTCCATCTGATGCTCATATGGGTGAAGAGAATACCCAGATATTACTCCATTTTGTTTTTTCACTGTTTTTCAGACTTCTAGAACAAGAATTGACACCCTTGGCCTTTACTCTTGTGTTACTTGTTTTTGTAATTTAATTACAGTGATACCTCCCCATCTTGACTTAATGATTTCTTCATGGAGTAGTGGAAAGAATATAGTCTAGAAATCAGAAGGTTTTGGTCCATGATGCAAGTAAGCGTATCTTGGTGAGTCTTTTAACTTTGTTGCATTTCAGAATTCTCAGCCATAAAATAGAGATGGTGGTGGGGAGAATTTGCTAGTCTATCCACAATACAGCCTTAAAGATTTTACAATGTAAAATATGAGAAAGCATTATGTATGCTTACAATTGCAATATTTGTACAGTTTATTATTTATTATTCACTGACAGTTGGTAGCACTGTTTTAGGAACTAAAGAGAAACAAAAATACTGAAAATATCAAATCTGGTCTCCTCACTCAAGAAGATATCATTAAGCAGGAGAGGCAAAATAAATATATCAGACTTCTGGGTTCTGGTCACCAAATCCTCTCTTCCTTAAAATTCTCTCTGGAAATGAACCAAAGGCTTAAAACAAACTGAGAAGTATGTATTCATGAAAAATTACTGAACGTTAGATAATGGGAATCCAAGGCATTTTTGCCTGGGGCTACTGTCCTCCCCAACATCTGCTACTACCTTATCACAGCAGTTCTAATAGGGTAGGCCAGGCCATAAATAACCAGCCACTTTGCTGTCAGTGGGGGCTGACTTGATTTGAAGTGCAAGGAAAAAAACCCTTGGTCTGTGGCATGACCAGTAATAAGTAGCCATGTCAGAGGCAATCTGACAAAGAAGGTCAGAGGTTCCACGGGCCTGTTATCATAGTTTTGGTGTTTTTTGTTTTTGTTTGTATTTTTTGAGGAGTCTTGTTCTGTCACCCAGGCTGGAGTCCAGTGGCACAATCTCAGCTTACTGCAACCTCCGCCTCCTGGATTCAAGCTATTCTCATGTCTCAGCCTCATGAGTAGGTGGCATCACAGACACACATCACCATGCCCAGATAAATTTTGTGTGTGTGTATTTTAGTAGAGACGGGGTTTAGCCATGCTGGCCAGATTGGTCTCGAACTTCTGACCTCAGGGGTCTTCCCGCCTCTGCCTCCCAAAGAGCTGGGGTTACAGACATGAACCATCACACTTGTCATGACTGTAGTTCTAATGAGAGTAAGCAATAGGCCAGTGGACTACTCAAAATTTAGCAGGAAGACAGAAACAATAAGGCAGTCATAGAAGCATTTGATAAGCTCATTATAGATCCCTGGCTAACGGGAAGTGGCATGGATCAGAGAGGCCTCAACCTTTTCATGCATCTCCAGCCTACCAGTAGCTTTCCCTATGCACAGAAGAAACACAAGAGAATCTGGTGGAAAATAAAAGTTAGTGCAGACTTGAAAACTGCCCGAAGTTTGAATGTACCCCTTAACCCACTGTACTCAGCTGAACTGTGTCCTCCAAAAATTCATGACCACCCAGAACCTCAGAATGTGACCTTGTTTGAACATAGGGTTTTTACAGATATAATTAGTGTAAGATCAAGATGAGATCACCCAATGACTGATGTCCTCATAAAAAGAGGTGAGGGTTGGGCGTGGTGGTTCATACATATAATCCCAACACTTTGGTGGGTGGATCACAAGGTCAGGAGTTCGAGCTCAGCCTGACCAACATGGTGAAACCCTGTCACTATTAAAAATACAAAAATTAGCTGGGCGTAGTGGTGCATGCCTGCAGCTACTTAGGAGGCGGAGGCAGAAGAATCATTTGAACCTGGGAGACAGAGGTTGCAGTGAGCAGAGATTGCACCACTGCACTCCAGCCTGGGCAACACAGCAAGACTCTGTCTCAAGAAGAGGTAAGGACACGCACGGACACACAAAAATATCATGTGAACACAGAGGCAGAGATTGGAGTGATAGAACCACAGGCCGAGGAAGACCAGTTGAAGAAGTTAAGAAGTTAAGAAGAATACTTCCTTGGGGCTTTTCAGGGAGGGTGTCCCTGCAAACACCTTTATTTTTGACTTTTGGCCTAGAAACCCAAGAGAGAATAAATTCTTGATGTTCTCAGCTTTACTTTTGGGGACATTAGCACTGAACTATAAAAACACAGAGACTAACTTAAGAGTCCAGACTGAAAAAATAGCAATATACTTTTTAAAAAAATCTGAGCAAAACATCACTGGCTCTGCACCAGGATGATGGAGGCCAAATTTCACAGATTTAATTTAGGTGAGTCACTAAAAAGAACACAAACCACCCCCCCCCCAAAAAAAAAAGAGAGAGAGAGAGAAAGGGAAAAACAGAAACGACAATAACCCTTGATAGGGAAAGTTCAGAATCCAGAATTCCAGAATTCTCAGGAGCTTTAATATACTACCTAAAATATGTAGTTTTCAACAACAACAAAAAAAATCAAAATACATATTTAAAAAAAAAGTGGAAAATGTGACCTATACTTAGAAATAAAAGGAATCAAAACCACACCTAGGAATCTAACCAAGAGGAACATATATCTACACAAAAACCTGTGATTTTACATTCATAGTCCCAAACTAGAATCACTACAAATGTCTATTAACTGGGGAATAATTTTTTAAAAATATAGTGTATCCACGTAATGGAATATCCTCAGCAATATAAGGAGAGAACCACTGCTGATAGTACAAATATGCATGACTCTCAAAAACATTATGCTAAGTGAGAGCAACAGGACAAAATATTACTCATGGAATGATTGTGTTTATAGGAAATTTCCAGGAAAGAAAATCTGTATAGTCAGAAAGCAGATCAGTGGCTTCCTAGGGCTGGCTATGAGATAGGGACCAACTGTCAAAGAGAACAAGGGAACTTGCTGAAGTGCTGGAGGTATCCTACACCTGGTTTGTGATCATGGCTGCACAACTCTGTACAATTCCAAAAAGAAATTAAATTATACATTTACAATGAATAAATTTGATGGTATTTAATTTTTACCTCAATAAAGCTATTTTTTAAACCTAAAAAAAAACAGGCAATAAGTAAATGAAAAATAATAAACAGGGCGGGTATGGTGGCTAAAGCCTGTAATCCTAATGCCTTGTGAAGCCAAAGCAGGAGGATTGCTGGCATCCAGGAGTTTGAGACCAGGCTAGGCAACATAGCAAGACACATCTTCAAAAATTAGCTGGGCATGGCTGAGATAGGAAGATCACTTTACTCCAGGAATTCAAGGGTCTGGCAAGCTATGATTGTGCCAATGCACTCTAGCCTGGGTGAGAGAGAAAGAGAAAGAGAGACTGTCTCTTAAAATAAAAATAAATATTAAAAAAATGGTATAAGTCAAAGCACAATGAGCTGCTTCGGTTTTGAGTGTTGCATGAAAGCTACTGGGATAAAACACAGTAGAAATCAGTGAGAAAGATGCACAGCCTTAGTCTGAGTCCCAAAAGATGGGTAAGCTTTAAATTTGAAAGGGAGAAAATAGAAAGAATTATAGACAAAGGAAATAGCACAAGCAAACAGAAAGTAATAGTGTGTATGGGACGGTGAAGCATCTGTGTTTGCCAGAGCGTAAGAAGGAATGCACAGATAAGTGCAACAAGATCCAGTTATGGAAATACAAGAAAATGGAGCAGGAATGGAAGGAATTCTAAGAGAGCCAGAAACAAAAAGTGTTACTTTTTTTTTTTTTTGCGTTTACATGAACCCAAGAGGCCAAGGTTTGTGTTGTTTGAAAGGATAAACATGGCAAATAAAAATGCCTGTGAATAAACTGTACTCTACAAGTAGCAGAAAATACACAATAACTTAATAGGTGTATATAATAAACAATCAGCTTGTGGCTTGAGGTCTAAAATCAAATTGCAAGACATCATAAACTACTTGGGAATAAAGAATGTACTTGCCACAGTTCTAAATAATTAATTTTATTTTTACTTCTAATACAAAGGCAGGACAAATTCACGAAAGCCAAATTTTAATGAGTTTACTGCTCCAAGTGTAATGTCAAATGCCACCCCTCCAACTTTTGTTAACAGAAATCTTTTAATACCCTATTCACATTTTACTGAATCATGCACAGTTTTGATTTGTAGAAAGGGCAGATTCTCTTCAGTCCAGCTAAATTGCTAAGATTGCTGAACCACAAGTCAACTCTGAGCCACCCAACTTTCCAATTTTGAACAATTACTTTCCTGGCAATCAAGGGCAAGCTGAGACAAAATTATTGCAGGGACAGGATTCAATTATTTAAGTCCCCATTCCATCCTGTTATTCAAGACTGTCCAATGCCATAAGCAAAAAGTCCCAGCATCAGTATGTATGCAAAATAACACTGAGCCAAGTAACACCCTTTCTACCATCACCTCTGGTTTTTCACTCTCGTCACAGAGTGTACATCATCTACCAGAGAATCATTTCGCTAACCTCATTCTTTTTTCATTGTATCTACCACATTTTCCAGCAAATAGATATAATATATGCATTTTTGTTGAATAAAGTGTGATCTAAACTCCAAGACGGGTTTCATCACGTCAATTCCGACTTTACAGCTAATTTCAGCATTCTTCTAAATTAATAGCTGAAAGTTACACTTTAAAGAAAAATGTGTATATATATATCTATGCCACTATTATTAGGGGTTTTATACCACTCATATTATGAAAATGTAGGAAACTCTATGCTATTCAGAGTAGCTCACTGGGGCTTCCTGGAACTGATCAAGGGCCTTACACCTAGCCTGGGGATCGGGGGTCTACTCTTGACTCTGCTCAGAGTGTTACCTTGGGGAGCCACTCCACTCAGGACTCATCTCATTTTCCTGATCTACAAAATGAAAGGAATGACCTCTGGACTGCTACAGCAAAATAAACAAGGTAAATAGCATTCCTACCAAATATATAAAATGGAAATGGAAATAGTTTTTAACATGAATGGGCATGATATTACATTTCACTTGAAGTTAAAACTATCATTCAAGTGATTACCATTTTTGTGATGGAAAGTTTTACATATGTAATTCCTAAATATGAATTTATAGTCTCTCTTTAAGTACATGAATTTCTTTTTAAATTATAGTCACTGTCTTTAATTGATGAGGGAAATCAGAAAGACTAAAAGTAAAAATTCCACATTTGTCACAATTCTCCCCATAACTCCTATCAAGATTATCCAAATATAAATATTTCTTTTAATTGGTAAAAATGCTATTATTTTCCAGACAGTTTATTCAGCAAGAAAGTGACAATATAACCCTGTAAACACTATTCCTTTTCACTGCTGCTTTTTGGAACTAAATATTGAAGAAAACCATTACAGTATAATTTGTGAAAACCTATATTGCATATAAAAATTATCCTATGCTGACAAATGTGGATTTATGATCAAATGAAAGCAAAAATGTACTAAAAGCTATTTAGCCAAATCCTGCACCAAGTTATTTCGGTGTGAGTCACCCTGCAGCTTACTGGATTTGTGATTTTATCTCAACATACCTCTAAAGAACAAATTGCCAATCTGGTATTTTTCTCTTAGAATAATGTATGGTATAATTCACTATGGCAAGCCAAATAGTTAACTTGTAATTTGGGGGACAGCTTATTCGTGCAACATTTTAATGATCATATATCTCCATCCCAAAATTAATCTGTTACCAGGTTAAATCACTCCAAATCCTTTCTTCCACAATCTGCGAGAGTAATTGCTGCTTCAGTTTCAATCATAGAGCAGTAAATCTAGATTTACTTTTAGGCAGCTGGTTTATAAGTCCCTGGATATGCATAATTTCATAAAGTGATTGAAGTCATTTTGATATTATATCAATAGCAGCTTATCTATAGCATCAACTCCAAGCAATTAAAAAACATTCACATTTTATGTGTACCTTTTTCAAGTAGTTTGCCTTTGTAGACACAAAGGTTTTCCCCACCACAGTGCTGCTGATAAACTTTTATTTCATCCCGGAAGTCCGGATTATCAGAAGATAGGTGCACATTTTTCCCCAAATAGATCATTGTAATAGCTGCATTACTATGCAAGGATGTTTTATGAATCCTTTTTGAATCCTGAAATAAACAAAAAAATGAGGCTTATTAACTAATTACTTTCTAATCAGAGTTCTTACCTGACATTGTAAGATAAAGAATAAAAAAGGTTTTAAGTACCTACCGACAAAATCTAAATAAAGTGCCAATTTAGAAATGTACAAAAAGTCAAACCCATTGCAAAATAAACACTCCTAAATAACATATAGGTTTTGGTTTTTTATTTTTAATGTAAATACTGGGGACTTGGATAGAGTTTGTCATTTTTTACTTTAAGTGCAAGTGCATAGGGAGGTGTGTCAGGGTGTGTGTGTGTGTTATATAGAGTAAAAATTTCAATGACACCAAGAAGAAACTTTTGGCTCTTTTAGCTGGTTCTCCAGTAAAAATCCAAACAATTGAACTAAGTAAATATTAGTGACATCATTTTGTTCAAATAGTTTTTGTCATTGACTGCTTTATCTTCACAATCGAGCACTGACAACATATCCTTCCCTGGGATTATTCCACCTGAGAGGGAGATGCATGTGTTTGATTTCTTCTACAGTCATTCTGAAGATTAGGGGTCATCAATATTTTGTGCTTGGAACTATCCAGTTTCACAGAGACATTTAGTTGGTTGAAGACCCAATATTAATATTGTTTATAGTATCAAAACAATATGCCCAAGAAGTCTCTAAAATTACTATATAAACCTATTTGATATTCTATGGCATTGTCCAATTTCAATTATTTCTAAAATATGCAATAAATGTGCATGCCAGAAATTAAATGTTCTAGGCACTCCTAATTAATTGTTTGAAATATTTTCATGATAGTGAATGAACATAATGGTTGCCTAACCTCTAAGAGGAATAGGAGGAAGTAGAAGCAGAAAAAAAGGAAAGGAGGAAGAGGCAGAGAAATAGTAAAGTCTGGGAAGATTGAAAGACTTTAAGAGGGCCAAGGAAGAAAATTGTAGGCCTCTAGAGCTGCACACAGGCCAGACTTTCCTTCTCACCGACTTCACTTTCCTAAAAATCAATTATAAGCTGGACAAAAAATGTTCAGCAACCAACTTTAAGTGTATCCAAGGCAGTAATTTAAGTTGATTCCATCAAATTATAGATGCATGAGAAGCATGCATTTTCCAAAGAATAACAAAGCTGCAACAAAAAGTTTTGAAGGAACTGCTAAAATATTTCCATCCCTAAACTCATGCTCTTCCATTTCAGATAATTTTTTTCCCATATCATTCTATTTCTCTGAAGCAAAAACCAGAGGAAAGAAATCTGATGGAATGAAATTCTGCTAGCAACAGTCCGAAAGTATAAATGAGGGAGAGAGTCCAAGATTTAAAAATTCAAGCAAATTTTCTTGCCTACTGGAAGGAAGAACTCTCTCAAATGAAGAGATAATCAACAGTCATATTACAGGGGCATCAAGAGCTGTGAAAGTAAATCAGCAAACTGGATAATTTCTTGCAGATTAGAAAACATCTCCCTGAATCACAGTTGAAGCAAAGGGATGATGGCAGATCTGGCTCTTCCTTGGAAAATCATAATCCCATGTTTCCTCTTGCCTGGGTAACTGTGGAGCTGTGACATGCCTGTGTGCAGCCCACTGCACAATCAGTGGACCTCAGGCAAATCCAGCTCCAAGCTGTGCCTAGCACCTTAAATGAAGTGTCTGATTAAATAAAATCATCCTCCTTTTGTTAAGCAATACTTTCTGAAGCAGCATGGATTTAGAGGTAGCCCTGTGAGTTTGTAGGAGATAAGCACTGTATAAATACAAGGTAACGGTGGGATTAGAGCCAGGGAAAGACCTGGATCATATGTATGCAATGAGAAACTGGAAGGAGAAAGTTTTAAAGAGAAAATCAAGGGAATGGCAGACCTTTAGCCTTTTCATTTCCTCTTACTCACATTGCTTTCTGCTGAAGCACACTTCTGATAGTAACATCTCTTTTCTCTTGGGTCTCATTACTCCATTGTCTTTAAAAATTATTCCCTAATTATTGCCACCAAGTAAATTTTTCTGGGTTCTAACAGAAAGCCCAAATGACAGCTCATGATTAAATATATGCACTAGGAAATAAACAGTTGTTTCTTTCAGTTGACTGAATTGCCTCTATACTTACCATCTTGCAAAGATAAAATGACCTCAGACAGATGAAACTTTAACAAGGTTTCATGGCCCTTTCTGCTGTCCTCAAGTAAGTATGAAAACCTTCCATGAAACTTCAGTTTCATTTGAAGAACAGGAGCAAGTCCTTATGCTGCTGTACAACTAAGCTTATCTTTCTGACTTCCTTCACCAGTTGCTTATGAATTTCCTTTTCATTTCTTTTCAGATTTCTTAGGCAAATACAATTGAGCTGATAAATAAATAGCAAGCCCACCGAGTGATTAACCCATCAGCCATTATATAGTTGCAACATTTAGCATTCAGTTGATAAACTAAGTTTTCACTGAAATCTCCTTTTATCCATGCCCAAGCCTTTGTGAGAGGTAGATTTAAGAGACAGTACAGGTGTCAATGTGCCTGTTCTCTTTGATAGTGTTGGGTAGTAACTCCTCTTCATCTACTTCACTAAGCCCTCGTGAATTCTGGACGTCAAGTAGGGTGACTGTAAAATTTATCATCCAAACTTGGACACACAGTGAAATAAGTGTTACTAATAATTATGAAATGAGGGGGAAGGGCAGAATTTTGAACTATTCCAGGAAAAATGATAGGTATGGTCACCCTACAAATTAGTCTTCCCACTTTTAGTATGATATTCCTCAAAATATCCCTCCTGTTGGAAATCAGAGTGATCTAATGTTATTAAATAGATCATGTTAACACCCTTCAGTGATTTCCAATATTCATGGAATAAGTTCCAACATTCCTCAGACAACATAAATGTATTATATTATCTAACTCTTATTTTCTCCCAGTGATTGCAATTTCTCATGCTACATTTAAATGTCTAGCAACTGAACTGATTGTAGTGACTCTAACACTATCAACTACTTTTAATCTTTAGGCCTCTATTTATATGAATCACACGATTTTGGAACTATTTCCTTGCATTATCTCTCTCTCAGTACGTAAGGATGATGTCCTACCGATCTTCATGCCATCAGTAACTTGCCAGTGCAGATGCTTTGTAAGGACCTAATAAACGCTTATCCAACTGGACACAGACGTGGAACAATGAAGCATTCTATATTTTGTCCTTTCCATATTCTGATAAAGCTACAGTAGGTTGGTTCCAACCTAAATAGGAAGCTTGCTACATTTATAGTAACTCAATAGGTACCAAAACAAGAAAACTGATTCACAGTGTCCTGTTAAACCAAATGCCAACTTTGCTGACTATTCCTTGATAAAGACTGGTACAAAACCAGCCTGACCGTAAAGAGTAGCAATCCCCATGTTGATGCTGGTAGCCCTAGGGAGAGAAAATCTGACATAAGCCAGAGGAAGAGTGTTCATATCCTAAAGACTAGGAACTGGTTGTATGAAAACCTCACATCACTACATTGCAAATGTTCTTCCCTTTCTCTTCTCTTTCTCTCTGGTTTTGCCTCCCATCTTTGCTTTTAGTATGCTTTCTTTTTTCTTTTTCATTTTTATCTGGGCCAGTTTTCTTACTACTGTGTAAACCTTACCTCATGCTTATTCCTAACATGCCCAGAAACACCTCAATCCTTACAGAGGCATCAGAGCTTTAGATTTTCAGGATTTTCCTCACCTATTCTTTCCCATAGAAATCATAATAAGGGCTCCTGCTCACATTTTCTTCCTCACTCCTCTGCTTCCTAACCTATCCTGGTGTTTCCTTATGTGGCTCTGCGTAATGTTGTGTAAGGGTTGTTATTATTATTATTGAAGATGGGATCTTGCTCTGTCACCTAGGCTGGAGTGCAGTGGTGTAATCATAGCTCAATACAGCCTCAAACTCCTGGGCTCAAGCGAACTTCCTCCTTAGTTCCTCCTTACAAGCCTCCTTAGTAGCCAGGATTACAGATGAGTGCCACCATGCTTGGCTGATTTTTATTTCTTTACTTATTTATGTATTTATTTTAGAGATGGGGACTTGCTTTGTTGCCCAGGATGGTCTCAAACTCCTGACCTCAAGTGATCCTTTTGCCTCAGCATTTCAAATCACTAGGATTACAGATGTGAGTCACTGCACCTGGCCCTGCCATGGTTAATTTTACCTATCAATTTAGCCGGACTTCAATGCCCAGACTGGCAAACATTATTCTAGATGGATCCATAATCAATGCACATGGTATGTCCTCTCTTTTTGGGAACTGTAACAATCTATCTTTTTGATAGCAATTGTCTCTTAATCTGTAAGTCTCACCATATCTAAATAATTTTTAAAAACCTTGCAGAAGGATATACCTGCTTTCATTAAGAAAGGGTCAACTAGTGAAGGTTTTAATCAGTAAAGGAGCATGTTGAGAGTTTTTCCATAAGGTTTAATTATATTTCATTGCTTTTTACTCTTTCTTTCCTTTTTTAAGAGCCTTTAAAAGATGCTTTGGTGAATGGTAGTCATAAAATGAAAGATGATTTTATGTGTAAATTAGTCACAAGAGCCATCTCACCTTAAATGAATCTTTTCCATATCTAAATAAACTCGAGTATTAATGTAAAAGTGTAAACTAAACTCAAGTATTAATGTAAAAGATTCTCCCCACTGAGCCATTTTTACTCTATGCCTAAAGATTGGGGCTAGGGTCAATGCCAACAGACATCTAGCATGAAATCATGTGTGAAGATGACTACGTCTTGAATAGAAAACAAGTGTAAAGACTGAAGCCTATAAAAATGGCTAGATTTATGGGTGAAGGTGAAAAAAGAATCACAAAGGAGTAGGAGAAGAGGTAAAAGGAGGCAGTGAGGAAGCATGAAAGCAGAATGCCATGGAAGGCAAGAGAGGAGA
Organism: Saimiri boliviensis; assembly: GCF_048565385.1. Taxonomy (NCBI): domain Eukaryota; kingdom Metazoa; phylum Chordata; class Mammalia; order Primates; family Cebidae; genus Saimiri; species Saimiri boliviensis. Next base: position 72,621,088 of record NC_133459.1, read on the forward strand.
GGTTTAAGGAGAAGGCAATTAATAGCCTACAATTCTGCAAAGAAACAGCATCATAATAAATTTAAAAATACTAAGATGGTAGAAATAAGTCTAAATATATCACTAAACAAAATAAATATAATTGAACTAAACTTATTTATTAATAAAACAGAGATTCTCAGATTGAATCAAACACAATCCACCCATATACTATAGAAACACACTTAAAGCCTAAAGTTTAAATCTAAAGATACCAAAGACTGAAAGTGAAAATGATGCATACACACATATGTACACACACATACTTATGTGTACATACAAGGTTCACCCTTGAACATCATGGGTCTGAACCACATGGGTTCACATATACGCAGACTTTTTTCAATAAATATATTGGAAAATTCTTTGGATATTTACAACAATTTGAAAAAATTTGAAGCAAACTGTATAGGCTAGAAATATTTTGAAAATAAGAAAAAGTTAGGTATTTTGTGAATGCATAAAACATATGTAAATGCTAGTCTGTTTTATCATTTACTACCATAAATACATACAAATCTATTATAAAAAGTTAAGATTTATCGAAACTTACACATACACAACAGATCATGCACGGTGCCATTTACAATCAAGAGAAATGTAAACAAATATAAAGATGCAGCATTAAATCGTAACTGTATAAAATTAACTGCAGTACATACTGTTCTACTGTAATAATTTCATAGCCTCCTTTTCTTGCCCTTGTAGTGAGGTCAAGTGTTGCAAGTATCCACTTAAAATGCGACGTGTTACTAATCATGTCTACATAAGCAATTCATCTCTTTAGAAAATCATTTGTCAAGTAAAACATAATCCTTCGAAGTTTTGGATATTTTTCATTGTGTTTAGTGTAATACCATAAACTCTGAATAACAACAAAGTTTCACTGATGATGAATTCCTGGATGCTAGAAGCACTCCAGGAAGCAAAGTCATGACATTACAAGAAAAGGTTGAATTGAAGTCTCTAGCTGAGGTTGCTCATAGGTGGATAATGCATTTTGTAAACAGAAGACATAATTTATGGTATTGATAAATACAGTACAGTACTATAAATGTATTCTCTCTTATTTATAGTTTTCCTAATAACATTTTCTTTTCTCTAACTTAATTTTGTAAGAATACAGTTTATAATGCATATAGCATGCAAAATATGTGTTAATTGAATATTTATGTTATTATGTTATTGATAAGGCTTCCAGTCAACAGTAGGCTATAAGTACTTAAGTTTTGGTTGAGTCAAAATTTTATACACAAATTTTGAATTGTGCAGGGAAACGACATCACTCACCCTCATGTTATTCAAGTGTCAACTCTCCACATACAGTACACACACACACACACACACACACACACACACACACACAAACACTAATCTAAAGAAAATAAGAAGTATTATTAGACAAAATAGATTTTTAAGGCAAAAAGTAATATGACGAAAAGGATTCCCTCACCAGTAAGATTAAAATAAAATGAAGTCTGAGAGCATATAAGATTTTCTAAACATTTACAAAACAGAACTTGACACAGACAGTTTGACAAATCCATAATTACAGAGAAAGAATTTTCATTATAACTCAAGAATTAAGAGACCAAGCACATAAAAAGTCTACGAATGTAAAAATATGAGTAACATCATTAAATTTATCTATTGAACATCTATAGAACCCTGATTTCAACATTTAAAGAATACTATTCTTTCCTAAAACTGGACATATAAACCAAGTCTCCGCAAATACCAAGGAGTTAAAATCATACAGACCAAGAATAAGATGCATTCTAAAAGTAGCATTCAGTGAACAGAAAAAAAGTTCTTAGAATTGAAACATGGCAGAAGAAAAAACTCAGTAGAATGTGTGGAAGATAAAACTGAAAAAAACCTCTCAGCAAGTAGAACAAAAACACAAAGAAGTAGAAAGTAGGAGAGAAAAGCTAAGAATCTTAGAGCATCAGTCTAGTACTTCTAACATTCCCAAAATAGAGATTCAAAAGAGAGAGAGAGAGAGAACAGAGGTATTTTTTTTCCCTTGGGGGAAAAAAAAGAGTAAGTCAAACTGAAGCCCTCTGACTCAGGAAACAGACATGAAAATGTCTGTCAAAGCCAGGATGCCTGCTGACACCACGCTGTGCTTCTAACCTGAATGCAGCATCCCACGGGAACCTGGCTCAGATGCTTATTTGTGCTTCACTTGTCATGACCCTGGGATGAAGAAGCTGCTGATCCCTCCTCCATGCCCAGCTACAGAAGCATATTCCCCTGATCATTTTCCTGCTAGACATCCTATGTCTGACTCACACTAGGACCTCACCAGATACCTTGACACACTCGTGACCTGGTCACTCTGACTTCCTCAGAAGGGGCTTTTAAAAACTCTTCAAAAACCAAACTCAAACTATGATCCAAATATTCTACTCAGCTTATTTTCTTCTGGAAATAGTGTCCTTTCATTACAATGCTAGGTTTGAGCTTATTTTTGAAATTTTATGCATAAGTGATCGAACTCTAAAGAAAAGCAGGGACATAGTTCACATAAGTCAGGGTGGTGGAATAAAGTAAAGAACGATGGGGCGAGAGAAAGGGGGTGCTCTGGAATAAAGTAAAGAACGATGGGGTGAGAGAAAGGGGGCTCCTGCATAATTTGATAGTAGGGTTCACTGTGAAGATGTTGTGAGTGCATGGTGCTTGCTTGGTTATTGTTGTTGAACTTGTTCATATAGATAAGACTTTATACATTCTAATGGCTCGTGAGACATTTAGACTCGTTTTTTAAAGAGCATGAACAGGTAGAGTATATTCCAGTAAGACATTTTAACATCTGAAAATCAAATCCTACCACCAAGTATTTGGGAATGATGAGTAAGTCACTGTTTTTGCTAAGTGTGAGTCACACCTTTTGAGAGCATGTTCATTGGCCAAATGGAAATCAATACCAGCATGCAGAGGGAAAAATTAAGATAGTGGATGTGGTCGATTCTGTTATTGTTCCAAATATTCACTGTCCTTTTCTGTGAGAGATTGATACTTCCTACTCCATTGAGGTCAGGCTTGCTCAAGGACTTGCCAAATGGCATTCAAGTGTAAGTGACATGTGCCACTCCTGAGTGGAACCTTAAAAGCATGCTGTGGTTCTGTTCCCCATGAGGCCGGCAAACCCCAGACTCCTTCATTCTGAGCTGTTCCTCCAGTCTGGGTCTTAGAATTACAGCTGACCAACAGTAGATAAGACTGTGAGCAAGAATATTCTTGTAAGTTGAGTCGCTTGGGGTTATTAGGCTAAGCTTCAGTAAACTGCTCTACAGAGAACTCACTAATGAAGAGCAGGATAAAACAGAAGTCTAAGGTTACAGCATGTGATGAAAGCATTTGACTCCCTTATCTAAGGCCTGGGTATGTTGAGAGACAGAGACGAATATTAGACGAAGGTGGCAAATCCAATTTAAAGAGGATGACAGATAGTACGAGGTACCACTAACAGTGGAAGAGTATCTGATCGAAGACACAGGGCAAGGGTCGGCCTTGGGGATGAAAGAGAAAGCACCCTGTCAGAGACAGCCACAACAGGAGAGAATTGGTAAAAGTAGAGTTGAAAAAAGGAAATTCAAGCAAGAAGGAAGAAGATGGTCCCCACTTTTTGAGATTAGAGGTAAGGATAGCTACTGGGAGTGAGATGTGGACATGGGGTGAATAAGGTCCCCGAAGGTGAGGCTGGTTTGGAAGAATCTATGTGCATGCTGGCACTTCACTTCCTCATGGTCAGTCAGTGAAATGTTGACCCAGCTTATTTGCCAATCACAAAACTTTGCTATTGGTTGGATATTTAACATAATAAAAATGAAGAGGTCTTTGCTTTCTTACTAGCTTGTAGGTGTATAAATTCCAACTGGCCTTAGAACTGTTTTTTCTATCAATATTTGGAGAAAATGAGTACAACAAACTGTAGTCTTTTCAAAGAACACAGAAAGAAAATTTTTCTAGGCATAATACAGTAATTTGCCATAAATTGTTAAACTGTATTTTGTTTTTTAGGTATATCGGGGTTTCTGAATTTTTACAAAAGAGATGTTAAGATACTTATAATAACGTGTGATTGAATAGGTGAATTTAAGGAAATAAATGATTTGGAAAGAGATATTGCTCAAATTAAATTTGACCACAAGAGTTGTTAAATCTTTTATTATTAGTTGTGCTAACCTCATTATGCAACTGAACTATTTAAGCCTTTGCTTTCAGATTCATTCAGGCTTACTTATAAAATTGTATTTCTTTCCACACAACATTTTTTGCATGCAATTTTCTCCAAATTCTTTTACTGCAAATCTAGAAATCTAATAGTGCAATGTAATCTGTGCTAAATTAATTTTTAAAAATTTGTTTCATAATCACCCTGGTAAAAAGAGGTTCTAAGCCATTTGGAGCAGTGGTTGGACGAAATCTTCTCCTTCTCCACGTTTCAGATCTATTTTCTCTTGTGATTTTCCCATTTTGGGGAGGTGGAGGAGGAATAGGCATCATGTAGCTGTTAATGTTTGGAAGTTGATATGAATTCATTCTCTGTGAATTGCTCATGGAGTTCCTGAACTTCATCACTGCCTTCTTGCCCTGTAATCATATTTCATCATGTAAGAACCAATGAAACAGAATCACCGACTCAATGTAACCCAAAATTAAAGACAAGTCTATATGATTGACATTGCATGCAAACACAACTGATACCAATAGGCAAACTCAAAACACTCCAGACTGTTGAAAAATGACACTTTGTGGTATCTGCAGCAAATTAAATATTCATAAAATTTTAACCTTATGTGATATTTTTTAACTATCATAAAGTGATGACATTCTTATAATACTTTTGAAGTTTTTCGTCAACAATTAGTTAAATCCAATAAAAGTAAACAACTTAAAATTAAGAAGTTTGAAGTGTCCTTCAAAGCAGAGCTTTAGTATACTTAGCAATAGGAAATTAGTACTTCTTTCATATTCTGATTTCAGGCATCTAGGTATTAGAATATCCAGGGTTTGCAAAGCTGAAAACAAACTGGCATGTTTAGCATAAATTACTCGTGTACTATTTAGAATAAACTATTACCACATTTACAGAGGAAAAATTAAGGTATTTATCAAAATTTTAAGGTACATACCTTTTGACCTAGAAATTCTGGTGTTAGGAATAAATCCTGCACAGGTAACTATACAAGTTCACTGATATAAATGTGTATAAGGATACAAATACACACGTGCACAAACATACTTCCGAATATATAAGGAAGTTAGTTGAAAAAAATGTAACATCATACAAGTCCATCAATAAAAGAATGTTTAAATGTTGCTTTGTTCATATGATAGATCTCACCAGATTCATGTTAAAAATAAAAACATGAATCTATATATTTTGAAATAAAAAGGTTCTTTATGGTGTGACCATAAATTTCTTTTAAGTATTTTATGTGTGAATTCTGATTTAAAACAAAAATGACTGAAAAAATTTGAATGAGGGGCTGCCTTTAGGGATATATCTTCATATTGTTTTAGAGTTTAGTCAGCATGTATTACCTTATTCATTAAAAAACACCAAAGGCATAACCAATTATTACATTTGTCAGTTTTAAGTGAGTCACTGAATGTTCACAAATTGGTAATTTTTGTGTATCTGAGGTAGTTTTCCAAATTTAAGGAATATTTAAGTATGTTTATCTATTTTGCACCAATCTATTTATGTTTATACACTATAAAGTTATCTTGTACTTATGTTTATTTTTAAATTTCTAATTAATTTTTTGCTAACTTACTTAGTTTTTTTTTTTTGAAACGGAGTTTCGCTCTTGTTACCCAGGCTGGAGTGCAATGGTGCGATCTCGGCTCACCGCAACCTCTGCCTCCTGGGTTCGGGCAATTCTCCTGCCTCAGTAGCTGGGATTACCGGCACACACCACCATGCCCAATCACTTAAAGGCTTAAAGTTCTTAGTTTAGTCAGGTAAAATTGCTTAGCAGATCTTAGTACTAATTATAGTAATTTAGTCTTTCTCATGTAAGTAGGTTTCTGGGGAACTTTAATCAAAGGAGAATGAAGCTGTACAAATACTTTAATTTTACTGTTTGTATCTTTTTTCAGTTCCTCATATCTGTTTCCGTTTGGTTTAGTTGAAGAATGGCTGCGTTTAACCAATACAGTGAGGATTCATTATCAATAAAAGTCCAAAGAGGATTACTTTACAATAATAAATATCATTAAAAAAAAACAGGCTATTCCCTGGAGAAAATTTCTCCAAGTAGAACTAATAAAACCACAATTTCTCATCAGCCATAATTGCATAATTCAGAGGACAAGGTGGTACAAATAGCAAAGCTCTGACTCAGGGAAAAAATCTTTTTCTTAATAGTCATATAAGAGAATGGAAATAGAAATATAGAATATCACAATTTCAGCCAGTGCTTCATATTTATATAAACCATTTTGGTTTGGTTTGGTTTTATTTCGTTTGGCTGACTTGGATTGGTAACATTAAAATAACACATTACAGATTTTTTTTTTTTTTTTTTTTTTTTTTGAGATGGAGTTTCACTCTTGTTACCCAGGCTGGAGTGCAATGGCATGATCTCGGCTCATGGCAACTTCTGCCTCCTGGGTTCAAGCAATTCTCCCACCTCAGCCTCCCAAGTAGCTGGGACTACAGGTGTGCGCCACCATGCCCAGCTAATATTTGTGTTTTTAATAGAGACGGGGTTTCACCATGTTGACGAGGATGGTCTCGATCTCTTGACCTCGTGATCCACCCACCTCGGCCTCCCGAAGTGCTGGGATTACAGGCTTGAGCCACCACGCCCAGCCCTCTTAGTTTGTATTTTAATATGCCTATTGCTGAACAATTATTTTGTATAAGGAGAAGTTATCCTCCAAGTATCTCTCATTGCTAAATGAGCAAAAGGAACTTACAAGTGAAGGGCATTGAAAGCCCATATTTTGACTGAAAAAATTCTACTAACAGAAAGAGATTTAAGCAGATATTCACCAAGGAGTTTACAATTGTTAGAATGGTTTATATTGCATTGTGTCATGCTCTAACTTTTCTTTTCTCGTATTTTCCAATTTTTCTGTAATGGGGTATATTTATATTGTAATAAAAAATAAAAATAAGTAAAAAATAATAGGAAAAAGAAAATCAATGAATCTAGAACTTTTTGTGTCTAGGGATTTAAAAAAAATTATTTCTGAGTAGGTATCAGTCAATTGCATGCCTTGTTTGGAAACGACTTACCAATTTTTCAGATAAATTAACAGTTTTTTTTTACCTTGCTGGTTTTAGTTTGACAGCATTTTGGACATCTTTTCATGCTAGTGCAAGTAATTCTACTTTATACTCTTTAAATGTTCTTTAATATAACAAAACAAGTTAAAAGAATACCTTATTACTTAGATAACTTCTCATTGTTCACTACTGCAAATACAAAAGATTATTGAATCTATTTCTTTACACATATGTGTGTATTCCTAGGATAAATTCCTACTCGTTAAAATGCTTGAGCACATTCATTTAAAATGGTGATATATATTTTCATATTGCCTTCGTGAATGTTTGTACCAATTTCTACTTCTACCAATAATATATGAGAAACTCTCCTTCTAAAGACATTCATTTTCAACCAAGTCATTATTATCTCAAATAGTCTGTTTTTGACCAAATCACTTTTTTCTAAATTAAAGACTCTAACTTCTGCTACTTAGCAAAGTTCAACCTACTTCTATCTGTTGTACCTTCAAGTGCTTTCCAAAAGTATACACCTTACTCTTTTAAAGAGCAATAAGAATGTATTGGGTGCTCACTACATGCTCAGCAATGATGCAGAATACTATTCTTCTTTAAGAGTTTCTTCTCTGATTTTATATTAAATCATTTTTGTCATCAATGCTGTTGAAAAAAATTACATGTAAAGACATAATCACAGTATATTTTTTCTGTGAACATTACATTATAAGTGCCAATAAGTTAGTTTTGTCTGTCTTAATGCCTAAAGCAGTACCTAGGCCGCAGTAAATGCTCAATAAATATTTACTAAATGAAAGTGAGTTTAGCCAGTTGACATTATTGTGGAATTGATCTCAATCTTGTCAGCACATGAAAGCTACCATTAGCTGCCTGTCCCTCAATAACTCATACCCCAAAAACTTGAAACAGGAAAAGGCCCTGTAAAGATTCAATTAGTAAATCCATCCAGTGGCACAGAATGGATTTGAAAAATCACATTAAAGAAAAAAAAAAAAAAAACTGCTCCCAGCCAGCAGAGCTTAAATAATACCTGATTGAAGGTGTTCACATATCTGATGGGACAATCTATTGATCAAAGTAGAATTAATAATTATGGAACTTAAAAAAAAATATAATCAACTTGGCAAGCATGGAACACACCCATCTGAATACTATCTAGGGGAGAGGAAATCCTACCTATTGGACGTTGAATATTTCTAGTCCTAACGGCAAAGTTACCACTGGAGGATACAGAGGGTTTTAGCCAAAGACGTTGAATTTTCTGGTACCTTTGGCTAGCCCATTCCCAAGATGAGATGGGAGTATCAGGCCACCTAAGCCTGATAGAATTAACACTCTATTGCACTGTATCTCCTCATTCTGATTCCATGCTCACTAGGCAACATTCTCATTGTGATTTGGCTTCTCATACATGTCTGCCAACTGGGGGAGAATGCACTTCTTCTATAAATTTTTACTATGGCATCTCTTGGTGAATAAATGGCCCCTGAATATCATTGAGTTTCCTATTTTCATTTATTATACAGAGAAAAATGAGCTTATTTTGAGTTCATTTAGTTAGCCTGGGCAATCTCGCAAGATGTGACTATTCCTGGACCCTGGTTAAAACAGGAAATCTCTGGGCCTTCAAAGTGGAGATCAGAGCCTAGAAAGTGTCAAACTAATTGACACATGGCTCAACAAGTTTCTGCCTAACTGTAAGCAGTCTTCCTTAGACGAAACATCACCACTTTTGGATAATTTCTCTTGGTTTCTGGAAAACTATTATTCAATTAACTGAAATAAGGTTTCTGAAAAGTGCTTTAGAAGCTGAAAAGCACATGAAGTGGATAAATATAGTAGTATTTTTAGAGTTGTATTTATACTTTTACTGTTAAACACAATAATTTGTCTGAATTAATTTCTTAATGTCAAAGTTATTTGTCAATTAAAATAAAAATATCTTAATTTCATATCTGTGTTTTCTAAGAAATGGAATATATTTCCTTTGAACATAGTGACGATCGTACTTATGTCTCAGGTTTCTTTGTAAGTTGGCAAAATTTTCTTCATGTTGGAAAAATTAACAATACCCTCCCTAATTAGTGAATGTACTAATTCTTCCTCCCTATTTAAGAAATTCATGTTTCATGGTTGCCATCCTTCCTTCCTGTGATCTATTAAAATAAGTGAAAATTACCTGAGATATAACCTTGAAAGGGAAGTAGAATCAAGCTCCTATGTATGATTAACTCAGCATTTTTTAAAAATGGACATTCTTTTCCTTCTGTATTCAACCTTCTAAAAGTCAAACTTGAAGCAATTTCATACATTGATGGGAAACTAAGTCGGCATGCAAATGCAAACCTATTCTTGGAAAGTTTAACTTTCTAGGTTTCATGCATATAAAATTTGGAAGAAGTCAACACTAGGTCTTTTCTGATAGAAGTCATATCTGGTTAAGAAAAGTTTTCCCCTTGTTTTTCAATCAACCTTTCAAACTAATGAGAAATCACCATACATTTTTACCAATCTATTTCTTACTTTTTTTGCTCAGTGACCCAAATTACAGGCCTTCCCATTTAAATAAGACATAATTAATCACATGTAGTAAATGTTTTATACATACATAATTTTCACTGTGTAGATTATAATCAGATATAATACCTTGAAAACTGTGATAATCTATAACATTCCATTCAAAAATTAAAATATATTTATTGAAAAAAATAACATTTACCCCAATGGGAAACAGAGCTTCATTTTCCAGCAATGAGGTTTTTGATCTGAACCTTGAAGTTACCTTTGGGACAGTTTCTACTGCAGGATTACTGGGAAGAGGCTGTAATCGAATAGGAGGCTGCATATTTCCTGGAGCAGTATATGGTCGAGGGGCTGTCTAGACAATTAGAGGAAAAAATTCCATTTATATTAGTACCTTGACATGTTTCCAGAACCAATTAATAACCCAATAAATTGCCTAGAGTAATTAATGGTGCCTTTTTACTGAACAGATTAAACTTTAATTATGTCCTTGCATTATACATACCCTTATGACCCAAAGTATTTGTTAAAACATATGGTGTTGAAGTCCTCTACATAACTAAATGCCACAATTATAGAGTACTCTAGACAAAGGAGATGTCCTCCTTTACATTCCTGTATTTTTATTCATACTGCAAACTTGCTGATAATAATTTATGCTGCTCATACAATGGTTTTGCTCAATTTAATGTTACATTGAATAATGTTCCTATTTTAGGGGTCTAAAAGGATATTATTGGAATGGACTCATTTCTGTCTAAATGTCTTCAATATAAACTCTACTCTGAATCTTTTAAGCCTTAAGAGTGGTGCCGAAGTAAAAGCAGACAATATAATGCAAACAAAAGAGGAAAGGAAATGCATTGCAATTTATTCAATGGCATCCTTGAAATACTAGGAAAACAAAAATAAAAAACTGTAACTGGCAACTTTGGAAACTATTATATAAAATGGGATACGTTTTCTACACTGGATATTTTCCATTTGTCCCTGTAGATCTACTGCTCACCTTCTCTGGCCCGACCTAGACTCTGGGAGTCATTCCTTTTGGGACTGTACCAACTAAGCTCAGGATTTCAGCTGGAGTCCACCAGTGAGAGGCATTAGGAGGAGATGAGATTCGGCTCTTTCTTCTCCTTGACTGACCCTGCAGGGTCATAATGAGCCAGCTGGTTCCGTCTCCCAAAGACCACAGCTGGGAAGCCCTCTCCCAGCTACAGGTACTTGCAGCTGGTTCTGGTATCCAATTCCTCTGTTCCCCCATTAGGCCTGGGTGCTGTGGCTTCTGATATGCCGACCATAACAGGCTTAGCATCCCTAGTTGGTTCTCTTTAGCCCTGCCTACTTCTTTGTAAATAGTTTATTAAACACCTTCTAATTACACTATTTGTTTGAGCCATCTGCCATCTGCCGAGCCCACTGACTGATGCATTTTCTAATCAAGAATATACTGCAGCAAATATCAAAAGTGCCAGTATAGTTCATTAGAAGTTCCTTTTGGGGCATTGAAAGAATATTGTTAGTTTAGTATAAAGATTAGCAATGTGGCTGGGTGCAGCGGCTCACACCTATAATTCCAAAACTTTGGGAGGCCAAGGTGGGTAGATCACTTGAGCCCAGGAGTTGCAGATCAGCCTGAGCAATATGGTCAAACCTTGTCTCTACAAAAAATACAAAAATTAGCTGGGTGTGGTGGCATGCATCAGCTACTTGGGAGTCTGAGGTAGGAGGTCACCTGAGCCCAGGCAGGTCAAGGCTGCAGTGAACCAGGACTGTGCCACTGCACTTCACCCTAGGCCAGAGTGGGATGTTATCATAGAAAAAAAAAAAGATTAGCAATATGTCAAAAGTAGAATAAATAAGACTTTTGACCCAACTGTTCTAATACAATAGTAGAGAGCCTATCAAGAATAGTACATACATATTTAGGTGGGAGAGTGAGAAGGATGGTATTTAAGTGACTCATGATTAAGGTTTAATATATCACTTTAAAGAATGGTGAACAAGAAGTGTTCAGCTCTGGAAAAGTGTGTGTACATACATTAAAAAATGATGATAAGGCAGCTCCTACTGCCAAAAACCAGCCTTAGAAGTTAGGTTTGAGAAGCATGTCCTAAGTTGCTAAATCTCTGATTTTATTAAATCTACATTTGTTGAATTCCCACCATGGAAACCATGACAACATAAAAAGTAATTTTTAACATCTAATGGCAACACAAAACAATTAGTGCCAAATGAACCACACAAATACTGTCAAACAGACAATAAACTACCTGAGAACAGAACTTAGAAGCAAAAGTTCTTAGGAACTTTAGGGCAAGTCAAAGAGGCTAATAAAATTTAAAGTTTCACAGAAGCAGTTAGATTTTATCCAAATGGTAAACAAGAGAAGAAAATGGATAAGCAAAAAAGAAGGATGAATTTGAACATCCAACGCAGAAGAGAGCTGGTTGTGAGCAAGACATGGGAAGAGTAGCAAAGATAATATTCTCTAATACCTGTCTTCTTTTCTTCATTAGCAACAGAATTTTTATCTGGGAACATGGTTACTGTGAATAAAGGTTATATTTCCCAGCATCCCTTGCAACTCTTTGTAGATGTATGCCTCAGTTTGGGCCAATAAGATGTGAGCAGAAGTGACAGATGAGACTTCCAGATCATATGCTTAGAGAGAAGACATATGCTCTCACTTTACCCCTTCCCTCTGGCTGAAATATCCAAATGGTGATATACCATCTTGGCTTTTGTGGATAAAAGCAACACTCTAAGTTTGGTAGATCAGCCAAAAGGAGTCTGGGCTTTTGATGACTTCATAGAGTTGAGATGGCATGTCAGCTGAGACTCATGTATATGCTTGGATGGGGAGGGGACCCTTTTGTTTATTCTAATGTTATTATATTTATGGTTCCCATACACAAACCTGTATCACGACCAATATGAGAAGCCAAGTGAATTGACCAAAGCAGCATTTGGTTTAAAGAAACAAAAGATAAGCCTGCATGGACCAAAGGTAAAAGGTCTTAAAACCTGCAAAGAGAAATTAGAATGAACAACGGAATCAGATTACCCAAAAGAGTTCTTTTGAGCTTCGTAAAACAAATATGCCTCAAGACGCTCTCCTGTCAAATAATGAAACTGAACACAAAAACTTGAACAATCTATTGTAGAAATTTAAGGGAACAGTTTACTGCAAACTAGCACATGATCTATTGGCTGTTGTGCTCTAAATTTTACTTCCCTACATTTGCATATAGATATCATTCAGTTAGATGAATGTGGCAGTCAAATGTTTAACTGATTACATTTATCTCCAAAAACAAATCTGCACCATTAGCTAACAGCTGTGAGCTACAAATTGTTGTAGTTCACATCAGAAGCCACCTTAAATTCGTTATATTTTAAATTGTGTGTAACATATTTTCTTGGAATAAATATGGCACTGTAGCTTAACATTCTCAAAACCATACCAGAATATGAATTGAAATTAACTGCCTGGTGATCACTCAGCTTAGCTATTTCTAATACTTAGTAGAAGATCTGTAGCGGTCCATGTTCCAAGCATATGCAGAATTAGTTGAAATGATTTTTCATAGTTTTAATGGGAGTGGTACAACTAAAAATCTGTATGCTGTTTTGAAAGTTTAGTTTACCAAGGGCACTAACATTGTATTGGATGTTTCCTTGTTCATTTAAGAAAGTTAAAAAAGAAAAAAAAATCAATGGCAATGTCTCAAAAGGATTATCTTTATCTCAGGGACACCTGGAGATTGTGAGTCAAATTTAAAGAATATTATCCAGATTGGAAAAAAAAAAAAAGGTGGGGGGAAGAGGATTTGGATTTCTGTAAAATGGGAACTATTTAATTCCAAGATCACAGTAGGTATCCCTTAAGGTGCAAAAGCACCATCAGGGCTGGCCACGTGAAGAATCCTGGCTTACCAGAGAGAAAGTTTTTTGAAGCTGGTGTCAGTGTTTCCTGTAATTTTAAAATTACTTTTTCACTCCTATAACATTAAGATCTACTGGATGTCTCATAAACTATTTATTGAGGGTGTTCAGCTGGAAAATTGAAAAGAAAGCCTTTCAAGGATTTTTCCTCTCTGAAACAGGTGGGAAGACAGAAAACAGCACTTGATTATTTCTTTTGTTTCACTCAGGTTAAGCTTTTGAGAGTCTAGTGAATTTGCCATCCAGTAAAAGAATATGTACATATACACATTCAAATCAAACCTGGAAATAGGGTGACAACAAAGGAAAGACGGTTGCTTTTCATCATCTGAGCTGTTCATCAAGAAATGTCAAAACATATTTACCCTTTGAAAAATGTCAAAGGCTTAACACTATATGTGATGAACCTACTTCAATAATCTGTGAAAGCATTGCAATTTCTCCATAAATGTTTTGCAATTCAGAAAAAGTTCATGCTAACAAGAAAATATATTAGGCTACACAAAGCAGAATGAAGATATAATCAAGCAATTCATTTACAACTTAAACTATCAACCTCCAGCAAATGTGTTACAAATCTTTTCCTGTATCTATATTATTCCAAGGTACTTTACCTTCCCTCAAGCAAATACCACATTTAGGTTAGAAACAAATCAACCTGGAATAAAATATCAGTGTTTAGTTTCTTCAGATAGAATTTCTGCACATTTAATTATTTTTATCTTAGAGTATGTGCACAGACTTTTAATAAAAGGAGCTCAAATGTGTTTAGTGTTTAGCCCAATATGCTATATGGTGCCACTGAATTTATACAGATAAGCTGGAAGTAGAGGGAACAGCAAGAACAAAATCTAGAGGTCAGAAAATATGGAATATGTATAGAACAAATAGTGGTTCAATTTTTCTGTATTGAAGGGTGCTAAAGAGTAATCATGCAGAAAAAAAATTGGAATAGCTAACTTGAGGTTCTATGGTTTAGGGTCTTAAATGTCATTTGGGAGTTTGGGCTTTTCTAAAGAGAATATGGGCCAGGGAAAGTATTTAGATATCTAAGTAACATAAGTAATCTGCACTTCCAGAAAACTAATCTAGCATTAATGAGCAAAATTGATTTAGCAGTAGTGATATTGACTAGAAGTGAGACATTCAAGAGAGACAGAGTTGAACTCATATAAGACTATATTTTCATTCAGTAGGACTGGCAGGATTATGCAGACATGCTCCCAGAGAGTATCCTTTCTGAGAATAAGAAATAATAAATTAATTAGCTGGGATACTGCATAACAAAGTGTTTAATATTACTCACCAGTGCTAATGGACTAGAATGTCCTTCATCAACCAGAATACGATGGCCACGATTAGTCTTTGGGCCAACTGGGGGATGGGGAGACAGGATTGGCATGTTATTTTCAACAGATCTTCTTGTGTGCTCTCCCTAGAATAACAAAGCAATTTAGCAAATAGATGCAGAGTTAGTAATCTAGGTTAGATTTGTGCCTGACGTGAAAGAAATACTATATAACTAAAGAAATCCAAGAGTTACTTTTGAGGCCTCTCATGGTAGTTAGGAAAAGTTTCCACAGCTTTGTTTAGGAGTTAGGTGGTGGTAAAAGGCAAAAAATTGAGTCTACTTTAGCTGTACTCAAAGAAATAACTGCAAAAGCAGTGTATCCTCCATTTTAGCAGTAATATTTGTTAATTTGCTTTAAGCAGAACACTACAAAAAGCATAAATGAGCATGAGCTTTACTACCGTGGTCAGTAGACTACCAAAAGTAGTACTTTTCTAACTTAGAAAATAAATAATTCCATTAGGCAAAAAGTGTCCCACATTTTAAGAAAAGGAAAGCTAAAATATATCTTGTGCCAAATTCAGTAATAAAGTGAAAATTGTTACAAATAAAAATCATAGGAAGAGGCACAAGAGTAACACATCTCCGACAATGCTACAAAATGCCCATGTACTTCCTGCAGTGGTTTGGCTACCTGAGCCACTGTGAATAACACACAGCAACTTTTCCTGCTTCATGCAATGTGAGTGACTCTTTTTTTCAGTAACCATTTTTCTCCATCAACATTTCAGCAGATAAATTATAGAATATATGATTCAGTCCTTGATGTAGAACAATATTGGCAAAGTTGGATTAACCACAAATCTCTACACACCAACTCTTTGATCTTGAAAAACTGACCCATCTTCTGCCATTTAAAAACACTTTTGTAACAAAATTATCTTCTCACCCTGATAAAATAGACCTAAATGCATCATGCAAGGGTGAAAAATTACTGTTTCTTATAGCAAGTTATTCTACAGAAGCTTTACAAAATATTCATCAGTTTGTGAAACATCTTAGGCCACACATTGGTAATACTACAGCATACAGAAAATTAAGAACAACATGTGATTATGAATGACTCAAGAAATTAAGTAAAACTGTCAACCTAAATGGAAATCTTGAATGTAACTGAATCTCTCATCTCTTGATTCAAGTTTATTTATTTCCTACATTCACTGCAAAGAAGATATATTTAAAAAATAGAAAACAAGGACTTGAAAATGACTTTTACTAAATGTCTACATTTTATCATGCTTTCTTTTGCTAAAGAGAATCCTTTCTACCATATAGTTCCAAGGGTCACATTCAAATGAAAATATGCCATTGTTTCATTCTTAAAAAGCCCTGTTTTCAATCAGGTTGAAAACATTACCATCCATTTTTACCTTCTTAAGACACGAACATACATCTCTTGACCACTATCACAAGAATTATAAAAGCAAAAGAACATTTTCAAGCTTGTCTTTGAAAGGTTTGTGCCTCATTAAAATTTATTTTGCAAAAACAGCTCCTATTTTTGTCACAATCTTCTGTAATGATGGTGGCTAGGATTTAGGCTTGGTGTAACCATCATTGAATCCAACTATGTTTTACTCAAAAGTAAAGTGTCCCAGGGAACTTGAATCATAGTTTCACTGTTTTTTTTTTTTTTTTTAAATCATAAAATAATACTATAAAGTAAAAGAGAGTTATATAGCTCCTTACCTTAAACCTCTGAATTCGCTCCTTCCTAGCTAAGGTCTCCAATTTCTTTTTTATTTCAAGCTGATGGTAACGCTAAGCATACAGGAAAGAATGAAGGAGAGAATCACATCAGTTATAGCAAAGACCTTTTTAGAGGAAAATAATTCCAACAGCTAACTATATTCTCAATTACCTCTCTTGTCATTGAGATGGAGAAGAATCACCTGCATCAGTGCACAAGAGGGAATATAAATTGGTGTAACTTTTTGGAAATTCAATTTTGAACATACATTAGGCAGTTAAAAGTGTTCATAACCTTTAACCCTTAAATTTCACTTCTAAACCTGTGGGAAATCTAAGTAATTTTTTTAAATGTCTTATGCACAAAGACACTGTCTGAAAGATTTTTTTTCCCTTTTTTCTTCAAAGCAAAAAAAATGCAGAAACGGCATGAAATATAAAAAGAATGGTTATATTTTGGCACATCCATATGATGGAATAATATATAATTGATCATTTAAGTAAGGTTCATACAGATTTTGTTTAAAAAATGGACAATGAACATAATGCAGGACAAAAGCAGGATACAGAATTTGTCAGAAATATAATTTATCAAGGTCATATTGTGTGTCTGTCTCTGTGCTAGGCAGGTGTTTCACATACATTATTTCTTCTTGATCGACTGTAATTGCCAGGTCATACCATTTTACAAACAAAGACCCTGAGGCAGAGGATAATGAACTTGCCCCAGGTCGTATACCCAGCCAGCGGAGGAGCTGTAATTTCACCCTTGGCCTATCTGACACTAACTTCCTGTGTTTTGCTTGTGTTTTTTTCACAAAACCATGATGTCCCTGTCACAACATAGTATGATTTTACTAAGGTAAAAATATGAATAGAAAAGAGACTAAAAGGAAATGCATCTTAACAGTAGTTGTCTCTGAAAGGAGGAATTGTATGTAATTATCTTTCTTTTTATGCCTTTTTTCCCCAAATTTTTTGTAATAATTATTCTATAATTTAAAAATAAGCCTTACATAAAAATAATCTGCCTACAAAGATAATTGAAATTAATCAGATGTATTTTAGAGTGTTTTATTCATTGGGCCTTTGAAAAAAGTGTTTCTCCTCTGTTCTTGGTTCCCTCCTGCTGCCTTAGGAATCCTGCAGACTCGATAATTCCCTATCATCAATCCTCTTCTTAATACTTCCCTTTCCTCCCTCTCTTCTTCTGATCTCCTACCCACTTATCATCAAAATGCTCAATTCACTATCAACATTTTTTCCATCTTCCATTTATTCCCAACTCACTGTAGTCATCCACATCTGCTGGCGTGCCACGTCCCTACCTCATCAACTCCTTTTACCAAGGCCGCCAATGTTTTCATCTTCTGGGTCAAACCTAATTTCCTTTTGTTCCCCAGGTGCTCATCCTATTTAACCATTCTGCAGTTTGTGAGAACCTTCCAGCTTCCAGGACACCATTCTACAGACATGTTTTTGACCACTGGAAGGTTTCTTTTCAGCCCATGTTGTTGTTCTTGATCTCCTGCAGTGCACATACCTCCAAACAGGTGAGAAACTCCTTCTTCTGAGCTCATTCTTCTCCCTCACTACTCCCTATTCAGTCAGCTTAATTCTTTCTCCCACTTGAGCTTCTCTGTAAGACAGCTGCATCTACCAGCATTACGGCTACTGCTGTTGGCTTGCACCCTTTGGCAATAGCTTCCTAATTGACCTCCCACCTCCAATCTTTTCCAGCTCATTAATCCATCTTCCACATTTTTAGCAACATCATCTTTCTAAAACAGCTCTGCTCATTTCTTTTACTCCCCTGCTGAAAAACATTTCATCGCCTCATCACCTACACCCCAAACTTACTTGAGAATTTAAGGCTCTCCAGAGACTGGGTACCAACTTATTGGAGAATGTCACTTCCTGCCACTCCTGCCAACTAACCCACTGTGCAGTCCAGCCTCTAGAGGGCTCCTTTCCATCTACTATGTTCTTTCACACCTCTGGAACTTCCTAGGTCTAGAACACCCTTCCCGCATTTTCATAGGAAGCTTGACTCGGTCTTCTAAGAGCAAGACCTCTGTTCAGCTTCCTCTGACTCCCACAGAGAAAAGTCATCCTTCTCTTCTCCGAGCCCCATCTATTTGGTCCTCTCTTCTAGCACTTAGTCACGTTTTTAATCCTACCTTGCAGCTAAAACGCACAGCCTCATACTGGCACATAGGACACCTGTAATTATTGCTTGTTAAATGAGTGAATGCATGAATGTTAATACAGCAGTATTAGCAAGGAGCAACAGCATAAACTAAATGTGGGACAAATGTGACAATTTAAAGATAAATATTGTTTGTTTCATTGTATTAATATATGCCATTCTATTATGTAAAAATTACATTATTTAGTATATTAGATACTAACATTTATCTAAAATATGTATTCAAAACTTTAGGAATCTGCAAATATTTAAATAATGGCATATTCAACAGTTATGATGTGTCACAATGTGTTAACTGAGATTTTGGAAAACTAGACTTCAAGGATTAAGACCAACAGAGAACTCAGTGCCTGTTGAGTAAATTTGAAACAATGTATTAATTAATTTTATGCTGCCTATTTATTGTTTTCACAGAAAAATTACAGCTGATACTTTTATAAGCAAGAATTTGGGGCCACAAACAATGATTCTATGTAAGTTGTGGACATGATATGACACAGAAAATGAATTTCTAAATTAACAGATTATACACATCTTAAGTGAACACCTCATTTACTTGATGTAGCATAATAATAAATATTTTCAGTGGCACTAGACTTAGTATTGGTTTACTGATGATTCTACAGTTGTTCATAAATGTTTATTGCACTCACAGGTCAATGGTTTTATGAGCCAAGTTTTCTGATTTACTGTTTTTTTGTGGTCAAGCCAAGAAGTTACATGCTTTTTCACAGAGATTGAAATGGTGTTGATGCTTGAAACTACAAGTACCATGGAGCAAGGCTGAAATAATTTATCAAATTAGCTAGATATCCCACTAAAGTGCCCTGTCAGATTAAAAAAAATATATTGTTGATGCTTGGTTTGTGCATCTATGTTGACCAGGATGGCCTATGGTAGGAGGGACAGCAGATGTTAAAATGCCTATTCCTTGAAATGTAACATACGGCTGAGCTTCAGAGCCTTAAAAGAATAGCAGATCTGAAATAATTCATGGCAGTGGAATTACTGATATTTAAACAGATGTCACTTTTTTTAGCAAATGGAAATTGAGGTACAGATGGTGAGGGCTGGTATGTTTTAGAGTAGCCATTGTGAATGAAAAATCTACATTTGGAAAATTAAATATCACAAAATATATAATGATGTCCATATTTTTCTCCAACTGAAATGAAGAAAGGCTTATGCTAGTCTTCTGGCTCCTGGCTACCCAGAGAGATATTGAGAATTTCTTTGTTTCATTTTCTTTTTTAATGAAATGCAGGAAGAATATCTCTTTTTCTAGGTACAAAAGCATTATTAATTATCATATTAGAAAATATCAATTATAAAGAAAACAATAAAGATTTATACCTCCATCTTCAGTGACATGGAAGCAGAAAAAATAAAAATAAATAAATAAATATATATATATTTGTACCTCCATATCAAGAACTTTATGAAAAATTGCCTGGGCTAAGCACTCCCGAATATATTTTTGATGATCTCGCTTCATAATGTTTAGTTTATATTCTTTTTCGGAAAGTATTCTTCCACTTCTTGTGATCTGTCATGAATAAATAAAACATACATAGAAATATAAAATAGAAAATGTGGTGTTAGTTTCCAAAAAAGAGAGGCTGGAGGGTGGAGAATACAGACAGGCACACACACACACACACACACACACACACACACACGCATTGGGGATGGGGGAGGGAGGGAAGGAGAGAGAGAAAAAAGGAGGAGAGGGAAGAAACAGTGAGAGAAAGCAGCAGCAAGAGCTTCTAAGCCTAAAGGAGTATATCACCATGGTTGATAAACTTTCACTTTAAATGAATATTTCATAGGGCAGAAAGGAGAAAGGCAGTCTCATATACCCATTCTTGTGAAAACACACACAGGTAGTACACTTGACGTTTAAAACAAGGTTTTCATCAGAGTAAGAATTTTCCCTTGATGGAACCCAGGTGTTCTTTTCATTTCTCTTTTGAACACTTTCCCAGAGGAAGGGGGTGGGGTACTACCTTGAAACAATGCCCAGGAGCAGTGATCATAGGGCTGATGATTTCGAAGGAAATACTTTGAAGGGCAAACATGGGAGCTACAGAGGAGCTCATCAGTTTGTTTTAAAAATAATTGGTTTCATTACTTTGTTTTCCTACTGCTTTTTTTCTTCCACTCTCCAGCCTGGAATGTAATTTAATTTGTTGTTTTGATTCAGATTTTTACAGATTATGCGCTAGCATACATACAAGATATTCAATATTGGTCTCAACTGGCATCATTGCAAGTCCCAAGAGTGGCCATTTTTGTTTTGTATTTACTTATTTTTCTTTTCCTTATTCCTTCCTGTGGGCATATTTGTTGATTTGTTGTATTGTTCGCTATCCCCTGTAAACAAATAGTGTTACCCATCTGGATTGCTCACCTTCTTCTTCTCCACTTATTTAAGCTCTGCTCTCCTCTTTCATGCAAGCCACATATAAATTTTTAATTCTGCTAATTGTAGTATTTTAACAATAGAGTTGCAACACACTGGAATATTGAGATCAACCAGAGTTGTGCTACAAGTGACGGGTTATTGATAATCTATTTTGCAAATACATCTTCCAATGGAAGAAAAAGGTATACCTATGGAAAGTGTGTTTGGAATCACAAATAACCCACTTACAGTCTTTGAATGTGTTATCCATGGGATATCATGTAACGTGTGTTGAGCTGGAGGAAATGTTAAAATATCCTGACTGCCACTCCCTTGGCAGTTAACAGGAGTCACTGTTATCACCCCTCTGCGACTATGTCTGATCTCCCCAACTGGAGTGGAAGCTCCTATAGGACAAAGGTGCTTAAACTTGTCCCTGCATGAGAACCACCTGCAGGGCTTGTTGAAAATTGATAGGCCCCTTACCAGAGCTTCTGATTCAGTAGGTCTGGGGCAGGGCTCTCACATTTGCATTTTCTGTCAAGTGTCCTGGTGACCATGAACACTGCTAGCAGAGAGGCTACATTTGAACCTCTAGAGAAAGGGCTGCATCTTTCTTATTTGAATTGTGATGCATGCAGCCGGTGTTCAACCAGTGCTTGTTAATGATGCTGATAAGTAAATACAAAGTCCTTTCCATTTGTACGCAAGCTCACAGACTGTTATCCAAAGAAGTGATGTTAATAGTAACAATAATTACAACACCCATTTATTGCACATCTCTAACTGCCACAACAATTCTGAGAGCTGGGTGCCATCATTCTCATTTTACAGGAAGTTGGAACTGAAAAAGTTAAGAAAGTGATTTACTCAAGATTCAATGGCCGATGAGTGTCAAGCCCGGTTTCAGCCAGGTCTGTCTGATAACAAAGCCCCAGGAGGAGAAAAGCAAGCTCTCTGAGATCAGCTTGAGTGCCAAGTACAGAAACAATTAGAAATGCAATACCTGCTCTTTCAACACCATGACAATAATAGTTAAGGAAACCCATTGTGTTTTAAGAAGGTAAACAACTAGCATTTTCTATAGCCATACCCCTTTCTTTCCACGGAATACTGTAACATTTTTAAAAGGTTTCACATAATATACATTTAGAGGAATCGCAATTTTGTGTTAAGCACAGTTGGAAAGCTAATGAAATACACCAACATTATCAATAAACCATCACAGGAAATAATTGTTTTTAAATTTAGGGAGAAAGGTTGAAATGTACATGTCTTCCATACCATATTCTATAAATATCAAAAGCAATATTTTTTTTCTGAAGAAGACAGTAAAATGGTCTTTATCTTCAATTCCTAGCAGTTTCTAGCTCATACAACGTGTTGAATAAATATGTGTTGAATGAATGAATAAACAGACAAATGAAATATGCTGTTGGAACCTCTCAGGGCCCTTTCCTCAATAATTTATAAGTTTTCTTAGCAGTCATTATGACCTGCCTTCCTATTTTTTCAAACAACCTCAAACACATAAATCAAAACTTTGGAAAGAAAGTAATTTTTCTAAAATGAGGGGAAGTGGACGATGTCACTCAAAGAGAAATCCTGAAAAGGTAGGGAATTATTGGACTTAATGAAACAAGAAGATAGGTGAAAAGTAAACCAAAACTTACCAGTCCTGATCTTAAGAGATGCTGCCTTATCCTTGTATTGTTAAAATACCCAGCCAAGTGTTTATCTGTAAGGCTGTTATACGCTGCAAGTAGCCTAAAATATAAAAATAAAACCCATAAGGTTTTACATGGGGTATAACAAAGGCAATTCTTTACTCTCTCATCCCCAAACAGTGCATAATCGTTCACTCATGCAGCCTGCCAGTCATGCAGGTATATGTTTAATAAACATGTATTGAGTCCCTGCTGTTTTCTAGGCCTTATGATAAGAACTAGGAAATCATCCTGATTTTAATTATTCCACAGATAAGTATGGAAATCGCAAATCAATAAGTGGGTGGGAAAAGTACAACAACAGAAATATGCAAAAAGTTATGGCAGCAGACACAAGGAGGCCACCAGCTCCGTTTGTCAAAAAGGGCTTCACAGAGGAGGCCAGATGGGAAAGTAAGGGCTACTTCAGCAGATTCTTCAGCCTCTCGCGACATACCCTGAACTCTGTTAACTCAAACTTACCTGCTGTCTCTCTTGTTCAGAATACGATGTGGTCCCCTAACTGTGAAGGCCCTTCCTTCACCTGCCAGCCAGCAGATAATACCCGTGGTGTATAAGCATCTCTTCTCTTGGAAAATATTCTCTCACATGCCATGGTGTGCTGTGTAGATCTCCACTCCCCAGCCCCCACCTCCCACCTCATAAGACCCTGAGTTACTATCTCATCACATAATATTTAATTATTTATTGATCTCCTCTGCTAGATTTGAAGGCCAGGATAGAGTATTATTCTTGGTATCCCTACTGATGTTATTTGTCATGTATCAAAATAATAATGTCCTCAGTAAATAAAGATACAATTTTGTTTGGGACTTATTTTTATAGTTACAAATTCCTAACTAAATTTAAGCTCTTAAAGTGTTAACTTTCTATATATGTAGAGAGAGAGATTTACATTAATTTCACATCTAGCACCTAACCAATAATGCATAGATCACTTTTGATTTTTAGAGTCTTTTAAGAGTTAAAGAGGATAAACTGGTTTCTTGATTGTATGCTAAACCTTAGTAGATTGTCGACCTAAGTATATATGCCAAAGTTGAGCACTGTTTTCTGTTTTAACCTATCTTTCATTGATTATTTACTACGTTACAAAAACAGGCACACACATATGTATATACACATGATGCATGTACATACACATTCATACATAGACACAGACATAGATGTTAGTATATACAGTGGTTCTCCCTTATCCACAGGGAATACATTCCAAGGCCCCCAGAGGATGCTTGAAACCATGGATAGTACCCAAACCTATGTATACTAGGCTTTTTTGATCTGATATCCAGCACAGCTGCTAAGCGACTAAAGTGTGGGTGGCAAATACTGCGTGGATACCCAAGAAAACTGGACAATTCACATCCTGGGCAGGACAGAGCAGGACAGCATAGGATCTGACGACACTACTCAGAATAGCATGCAATTTAAAACTTACAAGTTGTTTATTTCTGGAATTTTTCTGTTTAATATTCTTGGACTGTGGCTGAACCATGGGTAATTAAAACCACAGAAAGTGAAATCATGGATAAATGGGGACTACTGTATGTGTGTATATAGAGAGAGAAAGAGAAAGGGGAAGACAGAAAGAGATAGACAGAAGCAGAGTCAGGAAGAGGCAGAGAAAGGAAAAGAACAAGAAAGCCTAAAGACAGCCCAAACATAATGCTGTCTTTGAAAAAATGCATGCCCTATTACCTGTAACAAAGTTTTATAATCCATACGATTTATTAGCAGTTAGTTCTTAATTTATTCTAAGACCAGAGCAGGGACTCATAGAGTCAAGTAAGTATCATTAGCAACATTTTTTTTAGTTGTACTCCTTAATTACATGGAGATGATTTGGGTGACTTCTTCATGCCTTTTTTCTCCTTAACAGCTGGTCGCAGGAAAGTTCCATGCTGCCCAAACAGTAAGAAAGGTTTAATTTCATCCACCAAAGAGACCGAAAAGCAGTTACAAAGCTTAGAAACCAAGGTGCCACATGAGAGTTGAGACACATGAACAACTGCAAAAGCCACTGTTTCACCAGGTTTATGTAAAAAGACAACCCAAGAGCTTCAGGAAGGCACGTCGAAAACCAGCTCCGGATAATGCTTTGAAACCATCTTTAAATGAACTGCCTTGGTGTCCTATAGTTCATCAAAGGTTTCCTGTCTCCAAAAGGTCAACATTGTATACCTTACCCTTTCTAAATCTCAGAATATCTTTTCAGCTCCTCATTTCAGAAAGGTGAGCAGGTGTCTCTCAGTCCTAACAATCATGATTCCACAGTTCACAGATTCTTAAGATAAATCATTAGAGTGCTATCATATACAGTCTTTTGTCTGTTACTCAGGCTCAAGTTTTTTCTTAAAAAATCAATAGTTTTGGAATAGCTGGAGTGTTAAAACCCTGATTAAATGAAGTGGGTTCGAAAAGTTGGGATCACATAAACCTCAACTTCCCTATTGACTGATAAAATATCCCCTTCCTTAATTCAGGCTCTGTAACTTCTTTACTATTGACATCCTAATAATTGCTTCGCCAGCTTTGGTAGCACCTAATTTGAACTCTACTGTCTTGGGCTTCTACTAACAAATGTGTGCATAATGCCTGTCCAAGCTCACAAAAGGTCGAGCAGGTTCAGTTGGGTGGAAAGGTCTTTACACATCTGTTTTCTCACCTTTTCCCATTTAGGCATGAATGTGGGCACCTGCTTGGGATGCCATTTGTAAAGCAACTCTTTCCACAACTATAATCATATGACTAGCATTGGTAGGACAGCTGAATAATAACCAGCAGAGTCCACCCAGGCTCAGTTATTTCCTTTTTAGACAATGCTGGAATTGTTTTAATGGAAACTGTAGATAACTAAATTGTTTGATATCAAGAAATTACACTAAAGTAAATTATATACAGATTTGGCAAAATGGTCAATGCAAGCATTTCCACTGTGTACATATTCATATACATATCACCATCTTTCTGACCATCGAGACTCCTTTCCAGGGAGATGGTCAAACGCTGTGTGGGCCAGGGTCAGCCACACTGTGGTCTGGCTGATCCTCTCTGTTCCAGTCCTCTTCACAGGTGCTTGATATGGACTTGTAGCCCATCTTTGCATTTACCCAATTTACAAGAGCATCACTGACCAACACAAACTCCGGTTAGTAGAGCTTTTCTGAAATTCCACCCTTTCCTCTGCGTTCATTGCCACTTCCTCCCTTCACTTTTCTTTTCTTTTCTTTTCTTTTCTTTTCTTTTCTTTTCTTTTCTTTTCTTTTCTTTTCTTTTCTTTTCTTTTCTTTTCTTTTCTTTTCTTTTCTTTTCTTTTCTTTTCTTTCTTGCTCATGGTGTTACCCTGGGCTGAATAAGGTCACCTTGCTCTGGGCTTGGTGATGGCCTTGCACCTGTACATTCCTTTGTATGTTACACTCTGCATCCAGTGTCAACACTAGACTTCCCGGTCATGCTGCCTCCAGCCTGTGATCCTTCACTGCACCCTGTTCATCCACTCCATTGGTCAGAGCAAGCACCGGGTTATTGTGACCATATTACTCACAGGCCACGTTGTCATGCCAAGACCCACAACTCACTGGCCAGACCAGTCTATCATGCTTGTTTCTTTATGTGATGATGGGCAAGACTATCTAACCCATCCCCTGGTCAGTAGGTGGGGAAAAACCCACTTCCTGGCTCAATGCACTGGGGAAACAGTCTCCCAGGAAACAAAGCAACCTTATCTCCATGCTGGTTCCTGTTTCCCTCACCTCAAGCACCCCACATCTTTCAGGGCTTGAAGTTCAGAAAAGCCACACAGCTGAGGCACTGGGGGTGCTACCTTCCCACGCTGCAGCCTTTCAGCACTTAACCCTCGAAGCCTTCTACCATGTAATATGTAAATGTGGCTCTGTAATAAAGTCAGTGATTCCTAACAATCCCTTCTCCTGGTTCCAAAGAGAGATAGTTTACCCTATAAAAATCCCAACTCAAAGGAAAGGCATTATAACAGGTTTTTTTAAAATCACAAATGCTTATTGTTTAATGACTAATTTTAGGTTATTCCATAAGGCACTAGGGACACAGAGATAGCACAGACATTGCACTCAGGGAGCTCCCAATCTAGTGTGGAGATAGACAGATACATATGTATGTGTGTATGTGTGTGTGTGTGTGTGTGTGTGTGTGTGTGTGTGTGAGAGAGAGAGAGAGAGAGAGAGAGAGAGAGAGAGGAGAGATTTCTTCCCATATCATAAGCTAATTCATTACCAAGTATCTCCATGTCAGGTACTGAATCCTGAGCTGGGGAAGGATTGTAATATCCATATTCCATTCTGCAGATTACAAAGCAGTCTCACATACATAGTTTCATCTGGTTTCTTTTAGACCCATGTAATATGAACAGTCTCTAACTATTACAGCTCTTTTATCTCACTAAAGTGGAAAAGCTCCAAAACAAGATTACTATTTAATGTGAGTCAGTTTTAGGAAAACCTAAGGCAATATTTCTTTATGGATCACATTGATAAAGTCATTTCTTCTGGCCTGAAGCACCCTGGAACTCCACCCTCATCCCTACCTATACTGCCTATCCCCACACTGTCTATATTACCTTTGGGGATGAAAAGAGTTAGAGAAATTCCAACTCTAGCTTCAGTTCAATTCTGCCTCCACCATTATGGGCTCCATAACTGGGAACAAGTGACCCTCTGCCTCGATTTCTCTACCTTGCTAAAACACTAGTATATGAACACAGTTCAGCCAATTCTTTGTCAATTTATTGTAAGATTGCTTTTTCTCCAATATCAAAAAACATGCTTCTCATTTCCATTTGAAACCTCATTCAAATGACCTTTACCATACGCATTTTCACCAACATTCTGTTTATTATCGTTAATGTATTCTTTAAGAAGATGAAGCTTTTCTCTCTCTTGTTTCTGAGTCCTCACCAGAATCACCTTTAAAAATTGCCTCATGGCAATCTAGGCATTTTCCTAGCATGCACCTCAGAAGTCTTCCAGCCTTCACCCATTACTTAGCCCCAAAGCCACTTCCGCACGTTTAGATACGTGTACTCTGCTGTTGGTACCAATTTCTCTTAGTCTCTTTGGGGCTGCTATAAGAGAATACTATAGTGTAGGTTATGATATTCTATTATAGCAGCCCCAAAAATAGTGTTTGTTGTTTAACTATTTTTGGAGGCTGGAAGTCTAAGATCAGGGTGTCACGATGTTTGGGATCTTGAAGAAGAGCCTCTCTCTGGTTTACAGATGATGCTTTTCTCATCATGTCATCATATGGCAGGGAACAGAGAGAGAAGCAAGCTCTCTTGTGTCTCTTCTTACAAGGGCACCATTCCCTCATGATCTAATTATCTCCTAAAGGCCTCATCTCCAAATACTATCACACTGGGTATTAGGGTTTCAACATATGACTTTTGGGGAGACAGAGTCATGCAATCCATAACAGATGATATGATCATTCCCATTTTGTAGACGAGAAAAACAAGGCTTAGTTTAAATCACTTGCCAAAGATCATGTAAGCTAAGCCTTTTTCCTGACAGTGTGTAACAAATCATAGTAAACACCACTCATCAGGTCTTGCTAATATGAGGACTACAGTATGCTAAGAATAATGATGGAAAAATGTGAATCATGAAATATTCACAGAGAAATATAATCCACCCAGTTCTCCACTACAAAGATAGAAACATTTTAAATGTGTATATATACATATATATATATATATATATATGTATATATACACACACTTTTTTTTTTTTTGAGACAGAGTCTCACACTCTCGCCCAGGCTGGAGTGCAGTGGCACGATCTCAGATCACTGCAACCTCTGCCTCCCAGGTTCAAGTGATTCTCCTGCCTCAGCCACCCAAGTAACCAGGATTACAGGTGCCCACCACCAGGCCAAGCTAATTTTTTGTATTTAAGTAGAGATGGGGTTTCACCATGTTGGTCAGGCTGGTCTCAAACTCCTGATCCATCTGCCTTGGCCTCCCAAAGTGCTGGGATTACAAGTGTAAGCCATCATACCCCACCACAAATAAAAATTCTTACAGACTTATATTAACAAATATATAATTTTCCTTTATAATTTTAGTGTAAAAACAATGTGCTAAAGTCTTAAAATCAGCTAATCTCTTAAATATTTACTCCTGCATCATGCTTTGCACTAAAAATTTCCTCAAAAGCATACTTGTTTGAGGAGATACTAAAGATAATTTTGATTCAACAAAGTTAGTTTTATTTAACCTAGATTGTGACTTATCCCATCTGAATTAATAAAGTGTTCATTTATTTTCTATTGCTGCTATAACAAATTAGCACATACTAGTAGCTTAAAAAACACAAATCTATTATAGCTCTAGAGGTCAGAAGGCAAAAACTACTTAAATTAAGGTGGCATTCATTCTGCAGTCTCTAAAGGAGAATTCAGTTGTTTTTCCTTTCAATCTCCTGGAGGCTGCCTACCTGCCTTGGGTCCTGGGCCCTTTCCATTGCCAAATGCAGCCATGGCTGGTTAATTATTTCTCACAATGATATCTCTCTGGTTCTGGCTCTTCTGCCTCCTTCTTCCTTGTTTAGGGACTCTTGTGATTACGTGGGGACCACCCACATTACTCCAGGATAATCTCCTTATTTTAGGTCAGATGATTCACAATATTAATTCAGTCTGCAACATTTATTCCTTCTTTTCATGTAAAGTAACGTATCCACATGCTCTGAAGACTAAAATATGGACATCTTTTAGGGCCCTTCTTCTACCTACTGCAAGATTTCTCCCACATGCCAGATGCCAGGAGCAGAAACAATGGACACTGAATGTGACAGTGATTGGACTGTGTCTTAGCCCATTACATGCTGCTGTAACAGAATACCACAGGCAGGGCAATTTATTAAAAAACAAATTTATTTTTCATAGTACTGGAGGCTGAGAAGCTCAAGATCAAGCTTCCATCATCTGGTGAGGGCCTTCTCCCTTCTTAGTGTGTCATTGTAAGTTTCCCCAGTTCCTTCGCTTTCTTTCTGTATCATATCTAAAGATCAGAGTGCCTTGACTGTTCTATGACTCAGCCAGCTGTAGGTTTTTCTCAGCAGGCTTGAACTCAAACTGAGGCCTTAAAAAAAGTTTCAGGCACTGGGAAAGGTCCCTAGATTTGCTAGAAAGAAATTGGCCCAGGACCATGAGCAAAATTTCCTATAAACTCCATACCCTGGCTCCCCTCATCCTGGACATACCTGGATAGGACATCCCTTTTCCCTCACTGTTCATTGTGAGAATATGCTGCAGCACTCTCCATCTAGGTTCACTTAGTAAATGTTTTAGACTGATCACCTGGGCCTTTAGTGTTTCTTTCTTTGGAATCCCAACTGGCCCCATCATAGGATGGTTTGAGGCCCTTCCTTGTGGGCATTCCCCTGTCTTCACTTTTGAAACTATCCCATTGCAAAATAGTCATTGCATGGCAGAAGGTGGAAGGGCAAGAGCACACCCACTCCCATGAGCCCTTGGCTTGAGGTTCAATTCTAATTCTACCCCTTACAAGATACATGACCCTGGATAATTCAATCTTCTTTACCTAACAATTATCCATGAAGTAAAATGCTAGGACTACTCCCCAGAATGGATCATCTCAGTTTACTGGTCTGGAAATATATTTGCTTAAAGCTGCATCATTTTTGAAATACAGAAATTCACATGGGGAAATACCCACATAGAATCTGGCACATAGAATCTGGAAAACTAGTTCATTTTACATTCAGCAAACAGGTTCTAAAAGTAGGTATGGGTCATCAACAAATTGATAAAGAACATGCTAGGTGTTCTCATAAAATTGTACCTAGCCTTTTCATAGGGTCCTAGTCTCACCACCTTCCACCAGAATTTCTTTCATTCATGCTTAATCACTGTCTTCAGACTCACATAAGATTCTCTTCCTCTATACCCTCCTACAAGATGTTGTATGGAGCACACAGTAAACTGACACAAACTCAGCCAAGATTTATTGAGTAAATATACAAACCAATTAATGGAAACAAAGCATATTGGTCCAATTTCTTGACTGACATATATCCTTTTTAAAAATCCACATGTGAGGATAATCACGTTTTCTGCTTCTGGACAATAAATGAAAGTAGTCTATGACAAAGAGCTTCTAAAGCATGTTTCATGTATTTTGGCTTTTTTAAATACAGCATTCTCCGCATGAGTGATCTTACTAACAATTTTGTTTTTGTCATTTGTTTTTGTTTCTTCTTGTGTCTGGCAAAATGGTGCCTTTGTGGCATGCTACATATTGCATTAGAAAAAAAAATAGTTCACAGGGAGGCAGAAAAAAAATGTATCCTTTTGAAGAAACTTGATGAAAGACAAACAATTGACATGAGGGTCAATAATTTTCTATTCCTATGTAAGAAAACTCTACCAATTACAATTAGAACAAGAGTCTCTACAGCCTATCACTTTATAGGGGGTGATTAAACTGATATCATATAAATGATTTTATATTGCGTTCTTCATTCTTTTTTATTTGCATCCAAACCTGCCAGATCTCAGCAATTATACTAAATATTGATTTACAATTTTTCTCAGCTTATTCTAACAATGAAGCCAGATGAGAACCATAATATTATTTTATTTATAGCTTTAATATAATAGTTTGAAGTGACTAGTAAAACAAGACTGGTCTCCAACTGTGCTGAGTGCTGGCAAGAAAATTTTGCAGTGTTCACAGATGAGGCAATAGGGAAGCAGAGAATGGGAGTCAGTAGGCCTGAGACACACTAAGCTTGACCAGTTGCATATGAGACATGGTATATACTCTCATATACTATGAATTTTTCTCTTTATAATGTTACATCTTTGAATGGAAAAAAAATTGTAGCCACTTGAAAATATGCATTCATAGAAAAACAGAATCTAAAGTAAGGTACATAATGAGGCAGTTCAGAGGTAAGGTAACCAGGATGGAAAGTTCTGGAAACCAAGAATTTTTATCACTAGCATCTATTGAGCAGTTTCTTAAATTTTTGTAGTGTATAGAGTAAACACTCTAAATAACATACACAATCCTGTGAATTAGTATTATCTTCCCCCTTCATAGACGACTTAACAGATGTGGAGTGGTTAGATAACTAGTTCATAATTAGTTAAAAGCAGATCCAGGATTCAAACCAGGACTGCTCTGCTTTACCCATAAAACTGAATGTACTCCTCCTTCTCCTCTTCCTTTTCCCCTCCTCTTCCCACTTTCTTGTCATCTTAGCTAATTTCAGAAAAACAATTCTCAGATTTGTTCAGAAGATATGCTGAAATGAAGTTTGGAGTAAAAGATGCTTATTAGAGATCAACACCTGTGAAAGGAAAAGAAAGGAAGCAGCATTGAGCAGCAGAAGTCAAATCCTACACAGTCCAAGTAAAGCCGTGGCCAACCTATCAGGGAACTCTGTAACAAGTAGTGCTCCTCTGTCAACGAACAATCAACAAACACCTAATAAGTGGGTTCTACCAGCAATTGTGCATTTGGAAAAAAAAAAATGCTGCTGTGTAGGATACATTTTCCAAAATATTATTGAGTATATTATACAAGGGAAAAAAATAAAATTGTACTAAAGAGCTTCATTCAAATGCCTACCGTTTTTTTCCACCAAAGTTTAGGTTAGTTTCCTAAGAGCTAGTTCTTTTAAAAAGTCGTGCTGCTTCTACAGATGCTTCTACTCTATGAGTTTCAACAAGGTGTTTACTCACTATTAAACTCAATTTCCTCATGTGTAAACGGGGAAAATAATTGTGCCTTATATCCTGGAACTTCTGTTAAGTATTATCATGATAATGCAAGAAAAGAGCTTAGTGCCGTGCATGGCACTATTGTTTGCTATTGTTATTAGCAGTGTTTTCTTCTTAAATGAACCACATATCCATTTGCCTATCCTCTGAAAGGAAAATATTCTATGGTTTAGAATCATAGAAGAAGCACAGTAAGGATACTTGAGAGCAGGAGGATGATTTAAACAATCAAAAAGAAAATGAAGTCTGAGCCTGTATAACTGAATAAGTGCCTGGCCATTTGAGGGGCAGGCATGGGAACTTACCAGAGGATTGCTCTAGGAAGAGGGATTACCATATGCAAAGGTCCAGGGATGGGAGAGCACCATGGCATCTAGCTTTGCGCTATCTTCCTGCTAGAACCATCTCCTGCTACTGTCTCCACCCCTGTTGCACAGGCACATATGTGTGTGTGTGTGCCTGTGCACACACATGCACAGTTTCAAAACCCCCCTTGTAAAGAGAGTAGGTGTCTTTCAAAGGCCAGAGAGTAAAACCGAGAGGAGGATAGTCAGTTAGCTTGTCTGCTGCCAGACACAAAGGAGATTAGTATAATTATTTTGTGCAACAGACCCAAAGTGCTTATTATATGCCGGGCCTTGTATCCCAAGGTTACAAAGCTGCGTAAGCACAGTCCCTGCCTTGAAGGTACTCACAATCCAACCGGTGAAAGAATGGCAGTGCAGTATAATGTGCTATAGTTACAACAGCAACTGTTATTGTGCTTGGCATGCACAATCTCATTTAATCTGCAAAACATCCTATGCATCAGATTATTATCTCATTTCACAAATAAGTGAATTATACACACACAAGAAGGGTATCCAAGAAAAACTGAAATCTGAACTGGATCCTAAATGACAAATCAAGTGTTGTGGAAAGAAGTAAAATTTGGATGGGTAACAATGGGGGCAGAAGTACTATCTGGACTCATTCTAAGAAGTAGGGAAATTGTACACAAAGTCCCAGAGAGAGAGAGATCACAGGTTTCTGTCACCCAAATAGGAATTCATTTTTTATGATATGGTCTGGCTGTGTCCCCACCCAAATCTCACCTTAAATTGTAGTTCCCATAATCCCCATGTGTCATGGGAGGGACCCAGTAGGAGATAATTTAATCATGGGGTTACCCTCCTGCTGCTCATACCGTTCTTGTGATAATGAGAGTTCTCATGAGATCTGATGGCTTTATAAGGGGCTTCCCCTTTTGCTGGGCACTTCTTCCTGCCACCATGTGAAGAAGAACATGTTTGCTTCCCCTTCCTCCATGATTGCAAGTTTCCTGAGGCCTTCCCAGGAACCTCTTTAAACTCTTTCCCTTATAAATTACCCAGTCTCAAGAAGTTCTTTATACTGGTGTGAGAATGGGCTAATACAATTTACCATAAAATTAGTAAAATAAAAGGGAATTGAATTCTACAGTATGATTACATTGTAAATTATTGATTAAGGCAGTTACCATTATGTGTCAAATATACTTTAGAAGGTTACATTGGCTTGGAAATCTGATCACTCTTTATTTATATTTGATCTTAGAACACAGTCTCTCTAATAGCTATGACTAGCCTACTTAAGCTCCTTAAACTACCATCCACTGACTACAAGAAGGCTGAATATACATGTGTCCACACATTCAGACATATATGTATGTGTGTGTGTATTCATATACAAACACAAATGCTTTTACACATGTATGTATAATTTTCAATTGCTTTCTAGTCTTTGAGTATTTCCACAAACACTTATGAATGGTACTTAACAGCACTCAGTGATTCCCACTAGTTTTCTGTAATGCAAGTCATAGGGTCTGCTTATCTGAATTAAACATGGCAAATTAAAAAATAAAATCTCTCACATATTATTTTCAGTATCAATAGTACTATTTTAATGTCCAATAGGAAAATGTCCAGAAATGATCCCACAGAGTGATGTACTATGTGAAATAAACGAAAAAGAAGTAGGGGAAAAATAGGAAGAAGAAAAAGAAAAAAAAAGCCAGCTGCCAAAGAGGTCAAATCAATAGATTTACTACGTGTGTTGAGAAGGAAAACAATCAACCATGTTAAAAACCTACTCATTGCCCTAAAATGTAATTCTTACGTGCAGTAGTAAGATTTAAAATGGTAATGACATGTGGGCAAAGGTTAAAGAAGTTGACTAAATTTTAAATGCTCAACCATTTAAAAATAATACCCATAAGATTTTCACCAGCCTTTCTGCCATTTGTCAATGTCAAAGCAATGATGCAAGTTTATGAGTTTGTCTTGAATTCTCAAA
This sequence comes from Saimiri boliviensis, assembly GCF_048565385.1. Lineage (NCBI taxonomy): Eukaryota > Metazoa > Chordata > Mammalia > Primates > Cebidae > Saimiri > Saimiri boliviensis. Next base: position 72,656,326 of record NC_133459.1, read on the forward strand.
TTTGATAAAAAGAGCAAGTGTGCTAGAGAGGTACAAATGCTCTGGGTCATTGTGTCCATTTTTATTAAAATTCTCCATTGTTCAGAGCATGATTTCCTTAAAGGGGCAACCTCATTTTGAGGGGTCATGAATTGGTAGGTCAATGTTAATTTTCTTTCTAAAGATTCTTGAATCTAAGAACAGGTTGTCATTTAAAAGTAATTAGTTTAATTGAACAAGAAAGTGATTTATGGACTGGAAATGCTTTCTCCATGTTCCCTTCCAATTAACTTGGGACATGTCTGCTTATTTTGAAGTGTATGTTTTATTTATTTGGGGTATATGTCCTTTAAGAATTAAATTCTAAAGACTTAAGCAACATGTGCTTTACGCAAAGATCAGAATAAATACACAATAGCTGCCATTCACTGAGTTTCTATTATGTGCTGATATTTATTAGCCCCACATTTTTGAAAGAGGAAAATGAGATGCAGAAATTAACTTCCCTGCATTTATATAAGGCATAACTGGAACTTAAACTTACATCCTTCTGGCTCTAAAAATAAATCCTCTTCTGAAATAGCATGTTTATGTCATATTTTTTGGATTGGACATTGATTTTTTTTCTCTTTGGAATATAAGTCCTTTTAACTTAGAGGAAGAGAAAAAAATAGGAAAGATGAGTTTTGGGCAATTGAAATTTTATTCATTCCTTCTTTGAAGTGTTCTTCTTCTTCTTCTTCTTTTTTTTTGCCCACACTCTTATCTACAGTTTCTGAATATCTCTGTCTTTTAACTGCCTGCTGAGCTCTCTTTCTCCCTGTCACAGCATTCTCGAGTTTGATTTCTGCTCCATGCTCTTGCATGTGGCCCTGAAACATCAGACCTTCCAATAATTTTTCTGAGCTCATCTCCTCACCAAGGACTGGAATCTGAATGTCCCTCTTCACACACTGCAGCCTGAGGCCAGCCTCACCTACTCCCTCAGGTTTTGTTCTAGAAGATGCCAGACTAATTGAAGTTCCATGTCTCTAGCTTGACTGAAAGGAAAGGACTATGGGAAAGAAGGTTTTAAAAGTCATCATCTTACATAAATCCCTATGAATTGTGGTGAAATATTCATTTGCTGCAGTTATAGAGAGATTCCCAACTATAGACTTCAACAGAAAAAAAGTATGTTCAAACCCATTTTTATAAAGGCTTAGGAGATGATCAGAAATAAATCTGAAATAAAGCCCCAAGTCCTCGCATTACTAAAAATATTATCACCTACCTGTAGGACCACTTGTAAAGTAAATAATAACTTTTGTTATGATTTAAGCCACTATTAGTTTGGTTTTCTATTACTTGCAGCTGGATATATTCCTAAGGTCACTAAAGTCAGAGACATATGGTAGGAATTATTGAGCTAAATTTGGGGCATAGTCCTGAGGTACAATGAGGACCCAAAGATGTAGGGAGATGTGGTCACCACCCTACAGAGTTTGCAATTTACATGGGAGATATAAAAACTATTCAAATGCTACAAGGAAAGTGTCTGTGTGGTACTTGTTAGTGTAACTTTAAAGACAAAACAGTCTTAGAAATAGCTATTTAAATAGTATAGCTTTATCAGTATAGTTTTAAAAACAGAATATTCAACTCTAATAATCCACAGGAATATAACAAAAATGCAAACTCTAATTATCTATGGATGTAGGAGTTCAAGTGATTTTGATTTTCCTCATGGTACTTTTCTGCTCAAAGTAGAACATTTTCAAAATAGAGATAAATACAAAGAGAAAAAAAAAATTGTATCCCTAGTACCCAGAGAGTTGAAGTTCCTTCTAACTCTATTACTCTAATTTACAGGAGATTATTTCAATCTAAGCAACAGAAACCATATTATTGTAAATATCTTGGAGCAAGCTATGAAGAGAAACAGCTTCTTTGTATGAGAGCCAAATAATATTCACAATATAAAATATTACAATCCATGGCATATAGAGAATGCCAAATTAACTGCTACTATAAAACACTATGATACAATTCAATTTAAAATCCTTCGTTTTTAATGCTGTTTCATAACTACTATGTGCAATGTATATTGTCTGTATAGTTTCCTGCTGTTTCTTTCCTTGCTTCAATATTTTGCCCTAAGAATTTTCATTAATTTGTAAATGTTGTGATTATTATAGAAAAATAATAACAGAGACATAAAAATGGATCAACAGCTTAAAATGTTCAATTTTTTCTCCTAACCAGCATCAGGCACTGAGAGGAAGGGAGTAATTTGATTACTAATCAGACTTAGCAGTTCAACACTTACCTGTAGAGATCATGGATTTATTATCTTAATTATTTCTCTTCGCTAAGCTTTTACTCATATTTTTTGTTAGCTTTGACTTTTATCTCTCTTTTGAACTTTTAGCTTCTAATCTCCATTATCCTTGTTATATATTTAATGTCATTGTCACCCCAAAATTCGTATGTTGAAATCCTAACCCACAATGTAATAGTATTAGGAGATGGGAACTTTAGGCGTTGATTAGGTGAAGGTAGAACCTCATGAATGGAATTAGTGTCTTAAAAAAGAGACCCTAGAGAGCTCTCTCACCCATTCTGCCATGTGAGAGCCCAGCAAGGAGATGGCCATCTGTGAACCAGAGAGCAGGCCCTCAGCAGAAACTGCAAATGTATGTTGGGCTCCCCAACCTCGAGAGCTGTGAGAAAAAAATTTCTATTGTTTATCAGTCACCCAGTTTATGGTATTCTATTTTAAGAGCCCAAATTGACCAAGACACCTGTGATCCTCATATGTTACCAATCAATAATTTATTTTAAATGATTCTGCATGTCTCATAAAAAACCGCTTTCAGCCTTTGCACAGCCAAGTAATGAAGTTACAAACAGGGTGCCTTAGTTTGGTAGGGCTGCCATAACGAGATATCAAGTAACTCAAACAATAGAAATTTATTTTCTCATAGCTCTGGAGGCTCGAAATGACACTTCAAGGTGTCAGCAGGGTTGGTTTCTTCTGAGAGCTGTGAGAGAAGCGCCAGTTTCATGTCTCTTTTTGGTTTGCAGATGGCCATGTTTATGAGCATGTCTTTGTCCTAATCTCCTCTTCTTATGAAGACACCAGTCACATTGGATCAGGGTTCACACATTGGCCTGATTTAACCCTTAGCTCTTTAAAGACCCTGTCTCCAAATACAGTCACATTCTGAGGAACTGAGGGTTAGGATTTCAACATATAAATTACAAGGGGAGGAGGCAGCAGGCAGAGAGTAGGGTGGCACAATTAAGTCCATGACACAGAAATAACCAGAGAGGTGAAAATTTTAGGTATGTATCATCAATTTAGACAGAAGAAAGAAGGAATATCTTTTCTAAGTACATAAAAACCCAAAATACTATACCTTGATTCTGAATTATCTGTGCTGGCAAACAGAAAGATCATTGATGACTGTCAAAAAAAGGGCATAGATACCTTCCACATCCCAGAACATGCATGTAGATAGCTCAGAAGAAAGAGAAGAAGATAACGAAGATCTCTAAGAGGGTCCCCAGAGCATGGAGAAGGCATGCTTTCACTATCAGAAGAAGAAACTGCACTTCACAGTAATCTGCCCATCGACCAAAAGAGTTAACCATACAAAAGAGACAAGGGGACAAAGACTGAGAGCGAGTAGACCCGCCAGAGGATAAGAAATTGTTAAAGAATCCAGATCTATATAAAATCTATGTAACTCCACTCTTCAGTATTCTTTACTTTTAAAGTATGTTTCTTGTGGCTGTGAAAGCAATGATTTTACAATTGTCTAAGAAATTTTAATTTTAATACTGAAAGAGTCTCAGAGTTTTCAAGCTGCACTATTCAACTTGTCATATCTTTTTTCTTTCCTCCAGAAAAACATTAATCCAAAAAGGCAAGCTCTCAGGTGAATTACTTTAATCCGAGTGTATTTCCTGATGCAATAATTTGCAGCAATGATGTTGTCAGTGAAGGATGTGTTTCCTTACTGGGACTTGTGCAAGAAGAGAGTGATTTCGAGCTTCTGGTCAGTGAAAGAACCAAATGACTTCTGGAAGAACCCAGAGGAATAGTAAATCCTGTCTTACATCTGGGTTGACATTTTAGTTAGCACAATATGCAAATATACTACCTGGCTAAAAAAATCTATCCTTGAAAATCACCTATTTAAAACATGAAGTACAATACACATGCTTGTGTGTATAATGTACTATTCAGCAATTTTTATATGTTGAAGTTTGAGAACCATGGATCTAAACCAAAGAAACTGAGGAAAAATCAAAATGCAGTGTCTACATACTCAAATAATTCTCCCTTGACTATGTAGATATTGTACAAGTAGGGCACTGCACAAGTATTATTCAATATAATCTGAGCCAGTAGCTGGTCATTTAAACAAAAAGTAAAATTAATGAGGTAACACTATATAAATACATTCACCTTAATTTTTTTTAATTGAAAGCGTAATATAGATCTGTTCACTATTTTTTTGTGTGATGCCAAGGTCTTTACTTTGTCTGTGACTCAACTGATTTTCCTCTATTCTCTTTTTTTGTGCAAATCACACACACAACACATCATTTATGATTTCCAGTTAGGAAAAGGTGACAAAGACACTTACAAACTAATATGAATGCTTAATCTTAGATTTTTTTTCTTTTGCAATTTTATCCTCACCTGATTTGACAGATTTATTTAAACTGATTGACATTTATAGAGTCATTCCATAATATACACCATTCTCAACTATTTGTGTGGGAAAGTGAGTAAGTCATAGCAGGAGAAAACCCAATAATTCGTCTGCACACAACTTCTCTTAGTCTGTACCAAAATGAATAAGTAAAGGTTAGAAGATTATTTCAGTACTACCTTCAGAGGCTAAAGTTTTCATTGAAAAGGATATCACTGGAAATTACAAATCTCAAAAATAATTAAACTTTACCTCAGGTTCAGAATATTTGAGGCTGATTTTTAAATTCAGAATTCAGTAAGAGAAGTTATTTTCTCATCTTCCTGAAAGCCTTGTATGGATATATTAATAATCAAAGTAAGTTGGGCAAGTCTCCACCTGACCTCCTAGTTAGAGAAGCTTTTTCTCAGCAGAGACTGAGAGAAACCCAAAGACATTTTCTGGAGAACTTGGATAAGGATAGTTGATATAGTCTGGCTCTGTGTCCCTACCCAAATCTCATCTCAAATCTTAATCCCCACATGTTGAGGGAGGGACCTGGTAGAAGGTGACTGGATTATAGAAGCAGTTTCCCCCATGCTGTTCTTGTGATAGAGAGGGAGGTCTCACGAGAGCAGATGGTTTAATAGTGTGACACTCTCCCTTCACTTGCTTTCTCTCCTGCCAAAATGTAAGACGTGCTTTGCTTCCTCTTTGCTTCCCACCATGATTGTAAGTTTTCTGAGACCTCGCCAGCTATGCAGAACTATGAGTCAATTAAATCTTTTTTCTTTATAAATTTTCTAGTGTCAGGTAGTATTTTTATAGCAGTGTAAGAAGGGACCAATGCAATTGTTTTAAGGGAATCAATTTCTATTTCTCAAGTTTGCTTTGTACGCCCCTAAAATTGATCTTCCTGAAAAATGCACTTCCAGTCATGTTGATTTCCACCGACTTTTTTGTAATTAGCTTTATATTTTACAACGGAAAGACACATCTCTCTTCATCTGGTGGTCTTATTTAAGTGCTTGGAACTTAGAAAAACATCTGAGAAACAGACAATTTGAAGTATTGCACAGATAATGATACAATAAATGACTTTCATGACTGGGCAGCAAATCCAATTGCAAGTCAAACACTGTAGTTTCCAATCCTTAGCTTTCAGTACAATAGAAGAAGGACCTAATTAAGTTGTCATTTGAAAGATCATCAAAAACATTTTTTGTGTGTGCAATCACTATGTGATTTTTGCATTATAACTCTGAAAAAATTCAAAGAATTAAATGACATTGCCATAGCAAACCCCTTTCCATTCCCGTCTACTTATGTGAACATGTTTTGTTAAAGAAGTATGAGAAGAAATGACATCTACATATATTTTTAAAAGAGCAGAATCTATAACATGAAATTCTTCACAGAGGAAGCCACAACAAATGAGCCTGTTTAATTCACCTCATTTAAGCAGCATCAATTTACTCCTTAATTTGTTATTATTTAACAGGAGGATGAATAGAAACTACCAAAGTTGAATTTAAGTATTTAATGACTTAAAGTCTGAAATTCTGTGTGAAAGAGAGAATTTTGGTGGTGGGACTGGGTAACAAATGAATGGTACTGTAACTATCCAAAGTACATTCCAGTTTACTAACTCACAAGGCAAGAAACATTTGCTACTTAGGAATGCAATGGACCTTCCTGTAGTAAATAACATGGTTTATCATTGATGTTTCTCCTGGATACATACACTATGTAAAATGGACAACTTGACCTAATGACCTTTACTCTGCCTTTAATGAAAAAGGATGGAGTTATCAGACAGTCCTAAGGATGTATTAATTATTTCTTTACCACACTTCAGCGTACTCTGTCATTACAGAAACACTTCTTTACATTAAAAAGATATAAACGAAAAGTCTAAACTAACAAAAAATGCTTCTAAACCTTTGAACAGTCTTTCAAAACCTATGTCTTCTGCATTTTTTTCTTGTGGTGAGCTATAATGCTTCTCATTTTCCTTCCTCAAAGAAAATTTACAGATGAGTGTGACTATCTCTACTTAGAACCAAGTGTATCTTTCACAGAGAAAGCCAACTTCACATGAATTCAGTGATGATCCTTTGAAGGAGACAGAAGAGCCATATCATTTTATCCTCATGCATGACTGAGGGATATAAAATCCATATTCCACCTCTAGGACTTGTGCACAACCCAGAAACACACACACAAATAGCAACATGGGTGAGATTTAGTGAACCAGAGGGACAATGAATTCTAATTTTTCACTGTGAAACAATTTCACTAGAGATAGCAATGCTGGAAATGGCATTTTATAGTTGACTTCCACCAAATTATGATGCAGCTCAGATTCAAAATCTCTATTGTCTTTGGCAGAAGTTTTAAAAACCATTTTTATTTACTCCAAACTATCTGAACAAAGCCAGCACAGGCCCTTTGCAATTTTTACATCAAGTGCTTCATGCTGTAGTTAGTAAGCAATAGAAATCAAAGGAAGCACTAAAAGAAGGAATCAGGACACCATTTATTGATTGGTGACATTATAGGGATTTAAAATTTTTGTTTTAGTATGTAACTGCACTTTATTACCATTTTATCCTTAAAATGTAATAAGTACAAACTGCTTCAGTAATGATAGAAAAGCCTTCTCAGCTTTAATAAAAACTTTTATTTGCTGCTGAAACTTTTATTATTTCCAAATGGTAACATAAGCAAGAAAAAGTCACTAATTTTACTTGAGGAAAAACTTTAGCAATTCAAATAATTTTGTTCTTGGGTGAATTTTAAGACATTTAGATTTGTTGTATTGATGCTTACTGTTTTCATTTACTTTTGATAAATTAAAACCAAAAAATATGTACACATGCAACACTATTACAAAATTAGCCTCTAATCAGCTATCAAAATACTAGATGCTTACATACGGCCATCCTCTGTCAGATGGTGGTCTAATCCAGACAAAAATGTTTATATATTTAGGCTCCTGTACATTTCAGTTGCTGACTATGTGAGGCAATATAGGGTGATGGTGAAGAGCAGTGGCTCTGAAGCTATGCTGTCTGGCTTTGTATTCCAGCCCTGACCCCTCCTAGCAGTGCTAACTCTAGAAACTTCTCAGTCCTCAAATTTCTTATCTGTAAAAATGAGGGTGACTAAAAACCATCATGATGGGAAGATTTAATAAGATAGTTCATGTAAAACATTAGAATAGAGCCTGGCACATGGTATACACTTAATATTTAGTTCTAACAAAGTTTTCAGTTGTGAATACATGCACCTCTAGTTTGGATTCACCATCCAGTGATATAATTTATTCAATAAACATTTGTTGAGTTTAATTTTGTTCTAAACACTGTCCTAAGTAATGGTGGCAGAGGAATTAATAAGATATGGTGCCTACTTTTCAGAAACTTACCGTTTAAGTGAGAAGTATTTGTTGCTGTCTTAATATCTTTTCCAAAGAGTACCATGAAACATACTCTTTCATTAAATCATAAATTTTCCCTTTTCCCTGTAGGCTTGGAACTAATGGAGCTTCAGAAAAATTTGATTTTAGTTTCTGAAATCTTAATCATGCTCAGTTTAATAAATAGCTGCAGGTTTTTTTTTCACATTTTAAAATAAATGATTAAATGGTCTAATCAGATTCTAGCTAGCCAAAACTTGAAAAACATAGGAAGACAACCATGACTGACACATTTATTTTCCCAAATGCAAACATACTGCAAACATCAGCTGCAGAAAAATAGTGCTATTTACATCTTATGTGACCCACAGTTAACTAAAATTGCACAGCAGTTCGGCACCAAAATGTTAAGGTACCTAAATTAAATTCAACTTGAGATAAAATAAGAAGTTCATTTAATCATAGCTGTATCACTTTTCTAAAAGTTCTGAAACGAATTTCCAATATGGTACCTTATATGGCTTTAGTTTTTTCGAACATTCTCATTTATGTTATTACACTCCTAGAATTCATTAAAAAGTAAAATCTTGAAGTTTGGGTATAAGTTCCAACACAATGCCTAATGTGGTATTTCAAACATCACAAACTCCAAATGATCTCAAATATGTTGTCCTTTGCTAATTTGCTGCTCCTAAAAATGTGCAATAAATGCAATTAAAAAGGAAAGCATCTTCAATTTAATTGCAACATTGACTACAATATTTATCTTCTTACTAGATGTATCATAATAAAAAACCATCTAATATGCATTACATTGTTTAATTTAGGAGGAAATTGGATATTCTCCCTTGCAATTAAAAAAATCTTTTTTTTTTTTTTTTGCAACAGCCAATAATGATGGTGTTCTTTCTAGAATACATTGAATATTGCCAAAATAGGTCCTCTAAGGAGTTCACCTACCTAAAGCAATTGAAGATCATGAGTAAATGCACAGGCACACAACTCCTTCCTCTCTTTTTCTGTGCCACAAAACCTTCCTTGATTAAAATACTTTTAAAAGACCCTTATGATCCTTTTGAGATTGGGCCGATAAAAACCCTGAAATAATACTCCATCTTCCCAATGAAACCTCCTTCAATACTGAATAAACGCACACTTCGTTTATATGCAAGCTACGGTGAGACTGCATATCTCAGTCTCAAGCCTCTAAACGAATGTATATTTTGGTAATCTCTTCTTTTGCATCTAAACACACATGTTCCACACCACAGGATCTTCTTGATCCCAGCGAAGGTCCTTGCTTAAGGTGTGCGTTTTTCACATCCATTTTATAATCCTTCCAGGGTGAAAATTTCAAAAGGGGCGAACGTGGGTGAAATAAACGAGGAAGGGGAGGGAGGAGACATGATGCCTGGGATGTCTGCCATCCTCCCTGCAACCCAGAATTAGTATATTTTTTCCACTCTTCAGCCCTCCCCCTCGCTCCCCTCTCGCCCCTTCCCTCCGAAGCAGGAGGGAGGAGGGGCCGCTGGCTGAAGCCGCCACCTGCCGCAGCGTGGAAAAGCTCCAGTTGTCACTTACCCAGCTGGGTGAGAATGGCTCATTTTTGCAGGATCCCTTTTGGACCCCGCGGCAGGTGCGGAGGGTGGGTGCGTGGGCCCCGTGCACGCTGGCGCTGCGACAGTCGCGCTCGCGGGGTGGCTCCGCACTGAGGTTGCCTGTGCGCGGGCACCTGCGCTGGGCCGCCGCCGCCCCTGGGCGCCCAGGATACCCGCAGCCTCCCGAGCCCCCACCCTCTGGCGGTATCCACAGCCTCCCGGTTGCTAAGGGAGGAGAGAGGCGAGCGCCCAGGGCGCTGCTGGAACCGAGCCCGCGAAAGCTGGAAGTGATGCCAGCTTCTACCCCTTTTTCTGGGCCCTGATATGGGTGGAGACCCAGGCGAGCCCCTGCTCCGTTGCTCTGGGGCGCGAGTTCCCCAGGTACCCGTAATCTGAAAACACAAACACGCGCGCGTATATAAACAGCCACAAGCACACGTTTTGGCTGGCGTGCTTCCTGCTGGGCCCTGGGGAAGGAAGGACTGGGGAGCAGCTACTGCGTGATGCGGTGGTTTCCAGTGGTAAAACAGCGAGTGCAAATTCAAGGAAAAGAAGGAAGTCTCTCCATCTGTTTTGGGTTTTGAATTTGTTTCTGCATCTGTAAGGTATTACAATCGACTCATTTCCTCCTTGGAAAATCCCTTCTTGGCCTGAGATCCCCACTTCCAGCAAGCAGAGCTGATAGTGCTGGCTTTCAGAAGGTGGGGGAAAGCACCCGAAATAGTACTTGTATTGGAATCAAGTACATGGAACGTAGGGCTTAGATGAAGCAGCCTGGATTTAAATGAGGATCTTACTGTGGAGGACGTTTAGGCGCTGGACTCAGATAACCTATTCTTGTTTTGTTCTTGCTTGGTCAAGTATTTTGCAGAATGACTTGATCTCTGGCCTCAGGTTCCTCATGTATAAGTGAAGGGTTAGACGCATCGGTGGTGACTGAGCTTTCTGCTGTCTCTATTCTGGGTCAGCCACACTCAGAGGTGGGAAGAACATCACCTGATTAATATCATTCTGCTTTTTCCCACGTGGGAAAGCTCCCCGAGTATGACAGAGATCAAACTTCCTGCGCCATTCAGGGCTCCGCATCAACTGGCCCCAGCATCCCTCCCCAGCCTCTGTGACCACTTTCTTCATTCTCACTGCCTTAAACTCTAGCAATACCAAACTCTTGCACTATCCCGCTAGTGGGAACATATTTTCACCCTTGACCACTTGAAAAACTTCTATTCATCCACTTCCTCTTTGACATCCTCAGGTGTGCCGATGGCTCTGACCTCTGGGGGCCACTCAGCCAGGACATGCCTCTGTTTTATACTTACACCCTTGCTGAAGTAGATGGCTGCCTTTTATACTCAAATGCAAGCTCCTCCATCTCATTTTGTACATCTATTTTATTTATCTATACTCTTAAAAAGCAGCAAGAGTTTAACAAACGTTTGCAGCGTGAACGAAGAGGGAAAAGAGAAAACTCTTTTGAGTGGCAGCATTTGTTCGGAGTTGTTCCTAAATGCTCTCCTCGGCCTTTTATTGAACATTTACTATCCCATTTAATCCTCATCTTCATTTTATGAGATATATTTTTTTCTCCATTGCATAGCTACCAAAACTAATACATAAAGAAATTAATTATTTTTTCTAATATCTATAATGGCTTCCCACTGGAAAAACTAAGATTCAAATCCAGACCTATCTGATTTTAGCCTGCAAATGCTTTTATTTATTTATTTATTTATTTATTTATTTATTTATTTATTTTGAGACGGAGTTTCGCTCTTGTTGCCCAGGCTGGATGGAGTGCAATGGCGCGATCTCGGCTCACCGTAACCTTCGCCTCCTGGGTTCAGGCAATTCTCCTGCCTCAGCCTCCTGAGTAGCTGGGATTACAGGCACACGCCACCATGCCCAGCTAATTTTCAGTATTTTTAGTAGAGGCGGGGTTTCACCATGTTGACCAGGATGGTCTCGATCTATTGACCCTGTGATCCACCCGCCTCGGCCTCCCAAAGTTCTGGGATTACAGGCTTGAGCCACCGCGCCCGGCCTGCAAATGCTTTTAACAATTACAAAGTTGATTTATTTTTCCGTGGCCCCTATAAATTCCCATAGAAGCCAGATATGCTATACCATTAGAGGTTTTAGACTTGAGTAACCAGAGCCATTACAAGAAAAAAAATAGGATGCTAGCTCAGTTGCTTAGATCCTGAGACTGAAGGATTCGAGGCTGCTTTGGGAACCAAGTGGCTAGAACTAGACTAAGGCAGAGGTCATCTCCCTTCACCCCTCTACCATATGTCTATCCCCACTAACAGTGGTTCCCATTTGAAGTTGCCCTTAATGCTCACTGTAACTAGATGTCACTTGGATAAAAATCAGGAGGGGGAAAGGAGCAGGAGGAGGAACTAGAAAGAAACATTATAACTTGTCCAGATGCTGGCAATCCCTAAGGATGATGTAAATAATGTAATCTTATATAGGTACTAGTTGTTATATAGTAATTCATTTTTGCAAATAGAAAATGGTATTTTCTCACTGGTAGAATGAGAAAGAAAATTAAGATACACTATTTAGATACTCAAGATTCTGTAGAAAAGATTCCCCAGCACTCTGCAGACAGTGAGGTACCCTCAACAGCATGTATTAATTCATAAATGGGGTTTGAGTTCTCTACCCCTGTGAGCTCCACAATTTCACATTTCTGATGAAAACTGCAAGGAAGCTACTACTTTTCACTTCAGAAAATGCTCACTGTAAAAATGTATTGGGAATTTAGCCAGAATGAATTTTTATGTTAATTTCTGGAATGGAGACAGGGAAAGGGAATAAAGAAAAAAAAAAAAAAAAAAAAAACTGAATTAAACTGTTTCAAGACCAAATAGTCACTGGAGTCCTTTTCATTTTCTCACAGGAAAAAAATAAAAAGCCCCCAGATGTCCCCAGAAGTGTCATAAATTTGTAAAAAGATTTCTGTTTTATAGAAAGACCTGTGAAATGAGAGTTGGGGTCAGGAGATTGAGAGAAGTAGAAGGGCGGGGTTCGGGGAGAGGTGAGGATTAAATATACAGTGTAGATTGGATCTTCATTTAGGGTGAACAGCAGCTGGACTTAGGAATCACAGATCTAAACTATCAGTAACAACAGTAACTGTCTTATTTGTTTTCTGTTGCTATAAGAGAATACCACAGATAAGGTAATTTATAATGAAATTTATTTCTTACAGTTCTGGAGGCTGTGAAGTCCAAAGTTAAAAGGCCACATCTGGGGAGGGCTTTCTTGCTGCATCATAACATCACTGAGAGCATCACATGGTGAGAGGGCAAGAACGTGTCAGCTCAGGTCTCTCCTTCTCTTCTTATAAAGCCACTAGTATCATCATTGGGGGTTCCTCTTTAGTAACCTTATCTAATCCTAATTACCTCCCAAAGGCCCCATCTCCAAATACTATCAACATATGAATTCAGGATTAAATTTCCAACAAAGGAAATTTGGAGAACACATTCAAACCATAGCAGTGATCAGGCCTTGGATCAGAGGTAGGCAATGTATACTTGCCAACTACATCTTATACACGGCCTGCTTTTGTACAGTCTGTAAACTCAGAAGGGCTGCTACAGTTTTAAATGCTTGGAAAAATTCAAAAGAATAATAGTATTAAATGAAACATAAAAATTATATGAAATTCACATTTTATTCTTAATTAATAAAGTTTTGTTGGAATATGCCCATGACTATTTTTTTTTTTTTTTTTTACAAATAATCTATGCTTTCATGTAACAATGGCAGAGTAGTTGCAACAATGACCTTATGCCCCATGAAACCTAAAATGCTTGCTATCTTTCCCATTACAGAAGTTTGCTGACCTCTGGCCTAACTTATCACTACAACTGGAGATGTAACTTGCCCTCATAGACTTCAAGAACAAAGACTAGTTCAATATTCCCAGTATTTATCACCTCTGTGCCTCTCACAGAAGGTGCTGAATAAATAAGCAAATGAAGAAATTAATGAATAGATTGGAGAAATAAGTTTTCCCATGTGTTTATTATTCTCCTGAAAGACAGAGTTCATGTTATCAAGACTTTCTTCTCTGATGTAATCCCAAAGGCATTTCGGAGATCTCCAAGGCTACCACTCCCATCTTAGGCATAGAGTGTCAGGGCCTTAAAGCATGATGATTTTCTGTGATCCAGGGTTACCTTCTTTATCATCATTACATAAGACCTCAGTGGGAGGTGAGTAAGGTAAGCATTGCATCAGGACATGCTCCTTTGTGCAGAAGGTTAAATTTGCAAGAGAGCTTCCTAATACCTTACATTCCTTAATGTTAGCTTGGGTTGCTCGAAACTATCACATTGAAAGGCTGAAGAATGGAGTGCCAATGTACAAAATTTAACTTCCAACCTTTGATAATAAGGGGTGCACTGCCTTGAAATTGTTTTCTGTGGTCTGAATGTCCCCCAGAATTCATGTGTTGATATTTTAATCACCAACGTGATTGTATTAACAGGTAAGTCTTTAGGACATGATTAAGACATGAGAGTAAAATGTCATGAATGGGATTAAGACCCTTATAGAAGGGAGAATGGATTCACTGCCTCTGTCCATTTAGCCATGTGTGACAGTTTCACCCTCTCCAGAGGACACAATAATCAGCTACTATCTTTGAAGCAGAAAGCAGCCCTCATCAGACACCAAACCTTCTAATGCTTTGATCTTTGACTCCCAGCCTCTAGAACAGCGAGAACTGTTTCTATTCTTATAAATGACCCACCCTGTAGTATTTTGTTATAGCAGCACATACAGACTAAAACAATAAGCTTAATTCCAGTGAGCTGTTTATTGAAGCCTGGCATCAGATCTAGGAAAGGCTGAGCAGACATATTCAAAGAAGAAAGTGACAAACCCAAAGGCACATCACCAATTTACAGCTCTGAACAACCTGGACAGGCAAGCTGTCTCCAGATCCTTCCATCCCTATTTTTCAGTTGGATCAAATCTGCAAACTGATGAGTGGGAATGGGGACAGCCAATTGACTTACTTAGTGGCCACGGGAAATCAGTGACATTTTCTAGGTCTGTCGTCTCAGAGATGAACAGAACTCCTATCTTCTCTCAAATTTGAAGTCTGTTGGGTAAAATGACATGCAAAGAATGACAAGCAAAGTGCCTAATGCTATGATGCAAACATGTGTAAGCTACAACATGGAATGTCTTCTAACTAATGTTCCTGCCCCTCACCCCACAACAGGTCCAGCTATGTACCCACTGTCTCTGATGCTAAACATCACTTCACAATAAGCACACTATTACTTCTTCTACCCTTGAGACCCTGATTATTTCTCACCATCCTGTTCCAGAGATTCTATACTAGGAGAGGGAAGAGAATGTCAATGTTGGACAAGAAGAGAAGAAGAAGAGAAACATAAAAATCATTGGAGAGAAATAACTACTAAGAGAGCTCCAAGGAGAATAAGGGACATTTATTTTTACATTATATTTCTGATAAATGCATTCTCCACCGCACCCTAAAATGTTTGTCTAGATAATTCAGGAAGAACTCACAGAAGAGTCAGGGCTGAAGATGAGGCTTAAAAGATATGTAGGAGTTGGCTGTGGCGATGGAAGTTGGGGAAAAGAGGCAAGTCTTCCCCATGCCAAGACTCTCCATCAAAGCCTTTCCAGGTGAGGGTGGACTCAGCCCGTCTCTGTAGACACTGTCCTGGCTTCTGTAATCTGAATATTCATGGAGGCTGTGGTTTGGAACCAAGGAAAGGAGAGGAGAAAGAGAAATGGCAGGAGGAGATAACCATCAAGGAAATGGGACTCAAACAGGGCTCAGGTGTGTCAAACTGCTACTGCGAGGTGGCCTCCTCTTCTACTGTGGATTGCGGGTGTCAATCCTGCCCCCATTCACGCACTGTGTTGGTGGTGTGCACGTCTCCTCTCCTCCAACCCTAGCATAAATTCCTGCTCTATCCTTCAGTATCAATCAAATTACCATGATTTAGAAAGTATTTAACAAGTATTTCTTGAACTATGATGGGAAGAGTGTAATCCATGTTTTCCGTGACTCTCCATTTGGAGGAGAGGACATGAAAGAATGTGACATAAAAAGTGTAATAAATGGATATTTCTTTGGCTCTGGCCCCACCCATGTATGAGTGAACTTGTGAGATATTAAGGAGCTCAGCATTTCTATTATTGTCCACCATGAGCCAAAAATGCATTCTAAACAACAGGCATTGAATTTTGGGAGATAAACTGAGTAGAGCCATCACAATAGCCTGATGTAATTGAAGACTAGGTTAGCTTATTTGATCCAGTGTTTCTGAAGCAGCTACAGATGGCTGATACTACTGTTTGCCATTAGAAATAGATATTATACTTGCCATTCACAGAACTAAGGGTCCACTTGGCCCAAGATCAGAAAATATCCATTGACCTTATATATCAGGTACTCTGAATCTTCACATCTGTGAAGTGGGTTTTATTTTTAGCACTATTTCACAAATGAGGAAGCTGAGGTTCAGATAGGTTAAATACCAGCTAGTAAGTAGCACAGCTGAGATTCAAATCCCGTTGTCTATGTTTCTAGAACTCACACTCCTAAACACTTTTTTGTATTGCTTCCCACATCCAAGAGGTAAGAAGGCATAAAAACATAAGGGAAGGTAATAACTGCAAGGTCACTGATCTCAAATAAAAGCTGTTCTCAGTTGCGTCAACTGTTCTTCTCTCAACCCTCATCACTCACAATGACTCAATAATGTGGCTGGTGAAAAACAAAACTGAAAAGAAGGAATTTCATTCATTACCACACATCTGTTTTCTGACAGAGTAAGTAGTATACTCCATGCCCTCTCACCCTTAAGAGCAACCATCTTCAAAACATTTTTACAGCTTCATTTGGTTTAAATGACACTGGAGTTGGCTCCTCCATGGAAGCATAGCAGCACCGGTCTTCAAGCATTCCTGCATCATAAATTGCTGGCTGAAGGGCTGTATTCTCTTCCTCTCCACAGCTAGGAGAACAGGAGGAACTGAGCCTTTGAATTAAATTGGATAGACAAGAAAATTATGCGTCTTAAACTTAAGTTATAAGTAGATTGGTGGTCTCGAACAGAAGACTAGGATTGTTCATTTGGAAGGTAGATGATGAAGCTCACAGAACAAACCATGTGAAATATACTATCTTTTTTTAAAAAATAAGAGCATAACTTTATTACTTACACATTCATGTTGCAACTCAAACTTGATTAAGGAAATGCCATCTGATGGGACTTTTAAGACATAGACATTGGTTAGGTAAAGATTCTTTTTAGTAATGACCATATTAGTTTCATGGAAATAAGCACCCTTAAAGGAGTTCATGGATTTTTCACATAGGCTTAAATATTCTCAGACAAGCATGCTTTCACTAGTGAATTGCTTAGCCAACACTTTCTCCCTAAGAGCACACAGGTTAAAAAAGGTTTTGTTGCTGTTGGAGTGATCATAAATTCTGAACTAATGAGAATTTCTTGTTATGATAAGACAATAACTCAATGGAAGCTGTGGAACAAACATCAAAGAAAATACAAGGAGAAAAACACATTTCTGGAGTGGGAGTTTGGAGAGAGTGATTATTCACTGGTGAATTGCAGGGAAACCCAAAGCAGTAAAAATAAATTAATAAATAGGAAGATTAAAACAGTAAAATCACTCTCCTAAGGCTCTGCAGATTCACTTGAAAATACAAATCTGAGGATTCCTTGATAAATCGACTGTTTGTAATATGATCCCCATAGCTGACCCAAGATTAGAATTGTGGGGTTTCTTCGTTCCTCTGGGCTTCTTTTTCATTAAGTTTTTCTCTCACTTAAAGGCCACATCAAAATCCACCTTTTGGTTGAGGAGAAAGAATCATGACTACAGGGTTTATTCTCTGCACCTGTGCAAGCCTGTCACCATAGGGAGCTTTTATCCCTGAGCTAACTGGTCAGTCAGACAGGACGTGAGAAAAATGCTCTGATGAGCCAAGGTTCTGCAACATTGGAAACAGAAGCACAAAATTTTATGATGCTCATTGTTCTGATGTGTTCCGTACTTATACATAGCAACCAAGCCTATTTCCTAAGCTGTAAGCCAAAGGGAAAAAAGCAACATGGTTAACAGTGGAGTGTGCTATAGTGTGGAGAAATATTTAGTAAGCAGGGAAAATAAGTTGAGAGGGAAATATACAACTTTACTCACTAAAAAGGCAAATAAATGAAAAAGAAACAGGAAGAGTCTGTAAAGAAGGTGCATAGTTTTATCATTCATAATCACAAAAAGTAGAAAACCCACAAATCCCCTCCAGTTTGCTTGGCATTGTGCCTTTGCAGTTAGACTTGAGTAGTTATGCTTGTGATATTGTAAATTCTGAGAAATTTCTTCAGATGTGCCAAAAAATGCATTGTTATGAAGAATGGATTTAAGAAAAGGTAAGAGGTTCCAGTCCCCCTGTTTTGTCCATATGTAAATCAGAGACCTATTTTTGAATTAGAATTCGATCACTGTAAAGATGTTACCACTTTGGGTTATAGAAAAGGTTGGCTTGTTTCCACCTGTTTGATGTTGGGCATGGCCACGTGACTTGTTCTGGCCAATGAAATATGAAAAGTGATCCGTGTCCCTTCTGGGTAGAATCTTTTAGGAGCTCCCACAGAATTCTTCATCTTTCTTTTCTTGGCCCCAGCGAACAGCAACATTCCAGATAGTGGTGCTTCCCTTAGCCTGTCCTCCTCACTGAAGATGATGTGGTGTAGAGCCACACACAAACCCATGGTGGACATGATATGTATGAGAAATGAATCTTCGCTGTTTAAAGCCATTCAGATCTGGGGCTGCCGGTTATCCCAGCAAAGCTGGCCTATGGTGATGAACACAGCCATATCTTAGCTATGGCATTTTGAGAACGCTACTTTCCCAAAGCCTCTATTTTCTAATCAGAAAATGAGGAGGGGCTGGTATACAGCAAGTATTCAAAAACGGTAATTTGCCCATCTTTGTGAAAATAACTACACATTATTAGACATCTACACTGTGCCAGGCACTATCTTTCCTGTACATACATCATCTTTCATCCTCATACCAATCTTGTGAAGTAGGTGTTATTGATCTTTTTTATAGATGATGAAACCACGCCTCAGAGAGGTTTACAGACTGATGAAAGTACAAGCTTGTAGGTGGAAGAATCAGATCATTGTGATTCAAAGCTCTTGCTTTATTCACCATTCAACTTCTCCTAAGAGAATGCAGCTAATCCATCATGAAATAAGTGAGAACTTACAATATTAAGACAAATATCATAACATGAAAAAACAAATAAAAAGAAAATAAGATAGAATTTTAAATTCTAGTATATTCTTCAACAGACAAAGCACCTTTTTCACTAAATGATTTTGTTTTAATAATTCCAGCTACAGCCATGCTCAGTCATTCCCAACTTAGGGAGACCAAAACCTAAGGGTTAATTCAGCTAATAATATGGGTTTGCAACCTATTCTCAGGATTTCCACAAGCCCAGAAGAAATGACAGTTACAGAGGGCAAGACGGCCCAAGCCAAATAAAAATTGCTTTTTTCTTTTTTTGAATCATTATTGTGGGTCATCTCATGGTGGCTCATTTGGCTTTCTCATAGGAAGACATTATTTGTTATTTTTCCTGCATAAAAATAGTATTTATCAAAACACTACATTCATAGTGTTTAAAAAAATTACACAAGGGCCCATTAGTTATAAAAAGGTTGTTAAACACTGCTATATCGTAAATCTTAAATTTTGGCCAGTACAAGCCTAAATTTTCATTTTGCCATCTCTTTGCAGCTTAGCTCCTAATAACCCAGGTTGTCCTGTGTAGTCCCAAGAGTACAAGGTAGCAACACAGCAGGAAATATTACAGGTGATGATTAAGGGAGGATGGCAAAGGATGCAGTGTTAGTAGAAGGACCAGCTAGAGAGTGAATTCAGAGAAAACAGGAGGAAAGCCACTTCTCTTCAAGTCAATTATGTGAAAGGAAGAGCTGACAGGTGAAATGAAAGTGACACACTCAAAGTTACCTTGTTATTTAGGGGGAACAGAGCAGAACACCTAGAATTTGGGGGAGGATGTGTCAGAGAAATTGGCAAGAGGCTTTGTAGACGATGTGGATCAAAATGAATGAGACTCTCAAAATGGAATTCTGTGGCCATCTTTCCTTCTACCTCCCCCTGCTGGTAATCAGCTATTGAGTTCCAGCCTAATTAAATTAAAGGCTCTTCAGTTGTCACAAAACAAAGACAGTGTTTCAAAGACACCCTTTGGTCAGATTTCTGGAGGATGGTTTTGGGCCCTGCCATCAAAGCAAATAAACTCCACTGTAGTCATGGTCACTGGGGTGGTAGTAAAGACAATTTTAAAAAAATACTGAACATATGATGTGTGCCAGGCTCTCTGCTAAATACTTCAGGTGTCATGTCTCATCTTATACTCAAATGCTATTGTTTCCCCCTTTGTACAAAGAAATGTTCTGAGAAGCTGGGAATTGAAGCAACCTGCCCGAAGTCACATGCTTGTAAGTGGGTTCTCTTCCATAGCAATAGCTCTCAGTCCCTGTGTCACATTGTCCTATGCAGGGTGGTTGGAGATGAGCAAAATCACAAATCACGGGTGTCATCAAAGAAGGCAGAAGGGAACTTGTACTTATCTAGTGCTTCCAATGTGCTAACCATCCACACAAATCATCTCATTTAACTTTCACGATTCCTTGGGGGAGATATTATACTCATGGTACAGGTGAGGCTATTGAGGCTCAGGGATATCAATGATTGGCCAGCTAAGTAAACAAGGTAAGAAGCAAACCAGGGCATTGCAAATCCCCACATTTAGTGATGCTGCTTCTGTAGCAAGTTGCTTCAGATTTACTCTCAAAAAATTATTTGCCCATATAAACTATCAATATATATGACCAAATTTCAGTTCATCTGGAAATACCTGAATATTTTAGTTGCTTTGAAACTCAATATAAGGCAATTTTGTGACATGGCAACTAAAAGCATCAATGTGATACTGGTTTATGCTCTCAGATATAAAAGTTCCATTGTTTTTTGCATCAAACCAATCACGTCTGGAATACTGTGCTTACATGACAGACTTATATCTCAAAGTACATATTTTTCACCGCATTCTCCAAATTCAGAGGCAAGGGCCAGGTTCTCTGAGTTGTGCTCTGAAAACCCTCTTCATGTGGTTTAAGGCAAGGGGAAAGTATTCCCTCTCATGCATGGCAGGTAGGTGTAGGAACAGGTAGAACTCAAAACATGTGTAATTCTCTCCATTGAAATCCACACTACCACCTTCTTCCTTCTTGCAATGAACTGCTTGCCTTCTTTCTTACACCCTGGGAATGGGTGATGCACTAATGGCTATCTGTATATATATCTGGCACTCCTCTCTGGGATATGTAAGGGACTTCAATGTAGGGTCACTCAGGCCACACACTGCACACACAAGTACAGAGTATAATGTTTACATGGACTGTGATGGGAATGATGGCCATCGTGGTTGATTGTGCAATATTGCTTCATTCTCTGCCGGTACAAGCTCACCTGAAGTTAAATAGAAAAAGCATGTTTAATTTACTGCTAGGTATGACAATCACTGCTCCAAAACAAAAGAACTGCCTTTTAAAATGCAATATAAAATATACATTTATGAAAATGATGATCACTCTAGAAACTGTTTCATAGGAGGACATTGAGATAACTGGTGATGTCTAAACTAAACATGATCAGGACCATGGTGCTGTAAAATATTAGAAAGGATTTTATACAGAAGAAGGAAGAAACTGAGAAGATGTATGGGAGATAATTAGGAGAAGGTATGAGATGAATTTTGGCTCAGCAAAAGAAATAACTTTCTAGAACCAAACAGCAAATAGAAATCTTGTCACAAAAACCCTATGACAAAGGGCACAGTTTAATACTTTACACCCATTTTTGAGGGAACATGTCCAAAAATGGGATGGATAATCTTTATGAAAGAGAAACACTTTCTATCTAGACGTGATCAAGAAGAGGAATCAAATACTCTATAGGACATCCTTGCATAGAGTTACGTTGAACTAAATGGATTATAAGGCATCTTCTAGGAAACTAAGTGTTTGTATGATGGTATTAAAACCTACTAACCTCGACCATTCCTGGAAGAAGGAACTCCCATTACCTTCCTCCCGGAAGGAGGTTGAGGCCTTATAGAAAGTGCTTGATCCAGCCCTTGTATGTGCACATATGAAACTTTCTGTCAGGTCTCGTGTAACTAAGCAAACAGCCACAGAAAGTCTATGTATTATTAAAGGGCTGGTTTTATTTTTTGTTCCTGGAAGACCTAAGAATTAAATTTGAGAGAGAGAAGTGAAAGTAGAAATAAAGAACCTAATACTGCTCTGTATATTAATGAGTTCTGCGAAATCCACTGTGAGAGAGGTGTCTGATCTGAAAAGGTTTTCTTCTTCCTTGTGGTCTTAAACCAGGAATCGAAAACCCAAGGGCGAAAGAAAAACATTAAGACACGGGTATGGCAGGCAGTCCTAGAGCATGGCCTGTCTCAAAGTTGGCTGCTTCTGAGCTCAGAAGCTATGTTGCTTTCTAGAAATGCCTTCTAGGATTGCCACAGATTCTGCTTTTTCCAAAGAAGAAGAAAAGTTAGATAGATTGAATTTTTCAGAACATTACGGAAGCCAAACAAATAATATCTATGGTTAGAATTCTGCCCACTGGCTTCCAGTTTATGACAACAGTGTAGGAATATAAACTTCCTAATCTGGAAAGGAGGACTTGACCGTCAGAAAAAAAACGAGTGGGAAGCCCATGCACACATACATATCTCCATATGAGCCAGCAGGTGTCTATCAGGCAAATGAAGACAAAGACAAGTGGAACAAGCACACTGCTGGGAAGATCTGAAGAAGGCTGTTAGGGTGGCTCCTCCCACATGAGATGGCTCTGCGGGACTTGAAGGGCCAGAGGCCAGTCTTCACTGTTCTGTTGACCTCCCGGGCATTGCTCTCTGGAAGAAATAGCTCAGACTTTGTAAGGCCACTGGATCCTGTGGTACCATCAGCCCCTGTAGGTGGAGAGTGGATTTTTTCCCAAAGGGTAAATGAAGGTGCTCAAGGATTAGTTTGAAGAGAAAGTCATTCTTAGGAAGGAGCAGATACCTAAAGAAGGATAGCAAAATAAGAAAGTGGGGATGACCACCAGAAGCCACCCGTGAAAGCTTTAATTCCTTGCATGATTTTTTTTTCCCTTGGACTGGGGAAAAAGTCCTGTTTACTATATCATTTGATTTGCCTTTCCCTGACAAAGACAACCCTCAGAACATAACACATTGGCCATCAGCCCTGTTTTTAGATATCATCTTCAACAGCTTGTTCATATGGATTTTAATTTTAATATTTTTGATTACACAATCAAGCACTAGAAGCACAAAAAAAATAAAAGTGACAGGCACAGGATAATCCTCTTTCACTGTGTGGGGAATGTGTTTAAATAGAACAAAGGGGGAAAGAATAGAGTTTGAGATATGTTTAGATTTTAAAGGTGATGGATGTAATATCTCCACATATCTTTCTTTCTCTTTGTTCTCATGTGCATTTCTTAAAATTACAGACAAGTCTCAGAGACACAGCCTTTAGGATTTTCTAGAGTGAGAAAAAATGTGATAAGCAACATTAGGGTTTATACATTGTTTTTTATAGACTTAGGTAATGCTCAACTCACTCAGCTACTCAAAGAAATCCATCAACACAAAGAGACAGCTACATGACGATATGGCCAGCAAGTCAGGACAGATGGTGTCTAGCCTGAGCCGCCTCTGCACACAAATGGGTGTCAAAGAAGGTCATCAACAAGCCCTACACCATCCGGCTCCTCCTATGCAAGATGGTCAATAATGCAACAAGAATTGTGAACACCTGGGTGGGAATGTGCTGCTTTCTCCTCCCCTGAGCTCTTTGGACTCAGCAGATCACTGGCCTCTATTAATGTCTTTGGGGCAGAGCAGCCCTGTGATGGAGTTCTAATGACTATGAACCGGAGATTCATATATCTGAGGATATATATCTAGTTGTCAATCATGTCTCAAATTTGGCACCACTGCACAGGCTGATAATTAGCCTGAATAAAACTAAGGTGATGTTTTCAGTTGCCCCAGGCGAATCAGACAAGCAACCAAAAATTACCATCAATGGCATGGAGTTAAAAGCCATACCCAATTCCCACTGCCTATGTAGTCTGCTGTCTAATGACAGGTCCTCTGCTCTGCTTTTCTGTGGTTCTTTGAGCAACCACCAGTAGTGGAGCTCATTATTGGAACAAAGAGTAACAACTCGTTTTAATAAATCCAGCTTATTTGGGGGAACTTGACAGGATTTGTGGTGATAAGGCATCTGATTTCAGATAAAGACCAAAGTGCAAGTCTGACCCGCTGTCCAGGCTTCTCTGTAGCTAGGAAATTTAGTTCATTACCATTACCTCCCGGAATAACATTAATTCCACTCAGTGCAAAACATCTAATGGCAGCACGGGTAACCTTGTCAAGAAATAGAACTACTAATCAGCAATTGACGTAACAGTCGACCTGCCTTTTTAGTAACTGGAAATAGTTCCAGTTCAACAGTCATGGAAATAATGAAGTTTTGCAGAACTGCTGCACAAGAAAATCTATGGAAGTTATAATTTATTGCACACATTGCTAATGTTCCAACAGTGTTTCTATGATACTGATTCAAACCTCTGCAAATTTTTTAGGATGAACGGTTTAATTTCTGGCACTATTTGGCTTCTTTTAACAGCAAATACCTCAAGCATAATTTATTTAAAATCAAAGATGAATAGAAGGAGAGAAAGCCTGGAATTAAGGGCATTCACTGCTGTAAGATTCACTTTCTGTACTTTAAACTGAACACAATCTTAGAGTTTCCTTTCTCTCTTTTGCTATTTTTTTGGCTTATGTTCTTTTTTACCTAGCCCATGTGACATTCATTAGAATAACACTATTGACTCTAACGGACCCAAAAGTATATAACTATAAGATGATATATTTACCTGTTCAAGTCTGATTATTTCTGGAATGAAAATGACAAACCACTAAACAGCTTACTCTTTTGTGCATATAATGAAGATAATAACCTTAGAAATATAGATTGCAGTATTGCTTGGTATGTGGCCTAATCTTAATTTATTAAGAAAAAATTTATTGAGGGCTCATCTGGGGTAAGGCTATTCCTATTGTATCAAAGTGTCATCTTCCAAAACTAGTTTTAACCTGCAATAGAAGAAACCTTTGAATTTTTTTTAAAAAGTCTCTTCTATCCACATGAAAAGGTCTAAAAAGGTATATGTGATCTTGGTCTGATGATAAATTCTTTTACATCTTCAAAAGAAAATTTCCACTCAGAATTTGTTGGCAAATATATCCAGAGCTTCTTTAGAAGCCCTAATTCTAACTCACCCCTACCACAAGGACTCTGGAAGCTGAAAATTACCACTTCTAGTAAATCTCATCCCTCACTGAGTCCCTTCAGTGTTTAGGCTGGCAGTAATATCTATCATTTACATATTTCAGAGGTATTCATTGGAATATGGTGACAGGGCCATAACAGAAAGGAGATATGAGGAGGAGGGAGCTGTGATTGCAGCTTATGGACTAGGAAACTTTGGAGAGAATCTTGCCCACTGGAAAATAATTGCATGCGATTTTATGTAAAGTACCCAGCACTCCACTCACCACACCATAGATGCTCAGTAAATGTTGGCTTCATCCTTCTCTAATATTTGTGCAACTATGGCATTTTAACGGACATGAAGCATGTTTACATGACTTATCTTATTTGACCCTCACAACACCCTTTGTAAATAGGCTTTATTTTATGTTTGGAAGTACTGATGATTTGAGATGCCTGCGTCTATAAAACCCTAAGTCGCACAACTAGTAATTGTAGAGTCCATCACCTGGCTCGTCTGATTCCGAGACTTTCTTTTCCTTTTACTACCCTGAGCTGTAAGTATTCAGTAATGTGTACCTGACCACTTGTATATCTTTAATTTAAAGAACTATCTTCACTATGTATTTTCATAACTTCAGAGATGATTTATCATCTTCTGTGTTTCTTCTTCTGTTTGTTTCTTCATTTTCCCTGGTTCTCAGCTTGTAAAAGTGTTACATTTCTAATGTTCATGGGTCCAGGATTTGAAGTTTTTTGTCAGGATCTTGAGCTCTTCAAAGCTAAAGAACCCTAAAAATAAGGCATATTTCACTCTGGGCCATGTTTTTCCTTTGAGCTCTCTTGCTAACATACCAACCACAATTTTCTTTTCGCTTGTGAGATGGAAAGAAACAGTTGTGTGGCTATAGCTATTATTGTGCCATTACCATTCTGAGGTGTTGATTTTGTGCTTCACATTTTTCCTGTGTTTTTAACTTGATGCCCTAGCTTGAATTCTTATTTCACTCTAATCGTTTTTTAAATTTGAAGTCTTCCTTTTACTTTGGCAATTTCAGTTGGAACACTAAGTTTGAAAAAAAAAATGTTCACAGAGAAACTGAAGGTTAAATCAGCTTTATTCTGTAAACAGTGCCTAAATTATCATCTCCTTCCCATAACAGCCCAATTAATATGTTACAGCAAAGCTGAAAAGCCAAAAATCGTGCAGAAAACATGGAGCTAGTGCGACACCTGCTGGTAAGAAACATTTTTTTTTTTTTTTTTTTTTTTTTTTTTTTTTTTTTTTTTTTTACCATTTTGCATTGCGTCAACAACAGCAAAAACAAATGGAGACAATGGATTGCTTGGATAGATTTTATTCCTACAAACCTATCTTTTGTGAATACTTGGTATGTCCCAGGTGCTCTGACAGGCACTGAAACTGATAGGGGGAGATCTGGTCCTTACACTCAAGAATCTCACAGACTTCCGGGGAAGAAATAACTATCTACACACCTAACTGTAGAGAGATTGGTTTTTATAGTCAAGGTTGTCAGGTCGGGTTGGGTACACATAAGATAGCACAGGGCCCACAGACATGACTTTCTCTCATGAATCAGGGACAGCCTCACGGAGAAGGGGATGCCCAAATCTTGAAGGATGAGGCCCCAGGGACCCATTGGAAGATGTAAGCAAGACAGCAAAGTGATTATATTTTCACCTTAAAAAAAAATTACTCTGACCACAGTGTGAAAGAAGGGAGAGACTAGTTAGGGTCAGGGAGGTAGACAGGAACCTGCTGAGAAAGCTCGGGAGAGGTTAAGGCCTCAATTAATTAGGGCAGGGAATGCGGAACACTTTTTCTTAAAAACAACAAAAGAGAGTCTGGCCTTTTAACGTAGATAGCTTTCTTTCCCTTGTTTGTGGTCTTAGGAAAGAGTTAAAATATTTCACATCATATGAGAGCATAATTGCTCTGCAAATCCAAGCACATAATTGTATAAAGTAAATTTGGAGACGTTCAAAAAATATTGATCTCACCTGAAGACAGTGCTTAATAAGTGCAATTTGGAGACAAGGACACAGAAACACCAATTTGTGTCAACAGTGCTTAAGTGCTCCAATAAAACACACACTCGAGGTCCTTGAGAAATTTGGATAACCATAATAAACGCTTTTTCAAAGGAAGGTTTAAAGTATTTACTTATGTATTTACTTACTTAGAGACAGAGTCTTGCTCTGTCACCCAGGCTGGAGTACAGTGGTGCCATCGTGGCTCTTGGCAGCCTTGAACAACTGAGTTCAAGTGATCCTTCCACTTCAGCCCCCCAAAGTGCTGTGATTACAGGCATGAGTCACCGCACCCATCCTAAAATTTTTAAACGACTAGCTATAGTTATAAATTGAGAAATTAAATATAGTGAAAAAGAGGCCATGATTTCCCTACTGTCAAAGTAACTCAAATTAATACATTTCCCCATTGAGAATCAGACAAGGGCATGTACTCATATTCATTTATTTAACAAATGTTTACTGTTTGTATGTATGAACTAAGATAAAAATATTAAAAATAATATAAATCCCTCAGCTTTCAGGATAGTCCCATTTATTAAAGTGTATGTATTTAAAGTATATACATATATGTATGTCACATATATGTATACAATATATACATATGCCTGTATGTATGTGTGTGTGCACATGTATGTGAGTGTCTATATACAACTGTTTTAACCCACTAAGTGTGAGGAAGTATTCTAGAAATAACTAAATATTTCTTACGTTTTAGACATATTTTATCTGTGACATCTGAATAGTGAGAACAGATTATTTAATGTCTTTTTTTGTATATAAAAACATACAACTTGCAGCTTCAAAGCAAACCTCATGCCTTTCATCATTTATATCATACCACCTAACAATAGAATACCACTTATTCAGTCAAGTATGTTAAAATATAACTTACAGAAACTTAAAGAAGAAAAATAAAAATAAAGAAAAAATTTGAATTAACAACCAAAAACTATAAATATTACATATATATTTACTTATGTGGGTACTATGTACAAAGATAATCATTTTTTAAAATCGTTTCACTCAATACATTACATGGTTCCACAGGAATAATTATTATAGTGTTCTTTTAAAAAACAAAGTATGTGTTGAATATATTAAAAAGAGGTACAAAAGAATAAAAATTCAAACATAGAATGAATTAATGCTGCCAGCTAATGTAATTAAAACCATCACCTGGGAAAATATATTCTATAATAACTAAGCAGGGAAGCTGAATTATTTTTACCTATAAAAATATTTGATCAAAAAATAAAAATTATGTTTATTATGAAGTCTATTTTTTAATTATCTGCTTAAAATCTACAACATGCACTTCAGAAGCTAATTTAAATGCCATCTGGTGGCATTTATTCATATTTTGGAATTTTATGTCAATCTGAATGAATTTTAAGGGTTGAAAAAATAAAATGATATAAAACAAATTTCTTTTAAGAACCAGCTTTGACTACATAATATATATTTCTTCATAGGAATGATTACCACATCTTGATCTACAAAATAATGAGCTTCTGTGAGGGTCATGTGAATAGCAATATTACCAAATGTACAAGTGTCCTATAGCTAACCTGCAGAGATAATTGTCTATAACTCATCTTCCTACAAGTTTGGACATGCTTTATATGCCGCCAAGTGGATGAAAATATGGGATAAACTAGTTTATCTTGTGATGTTAAAAAATGAAAGAAAACTATTTTAAGTGTATTTGAGTTTTTCAATATAGAAAATTATCATTGGAAAGATGGTTTAAAATTAAACTTTAGGCCGGGCGCGGTGGCTCACGCCTGTAATCCCAGCACTTTGGGAGGCCGAGGCGGGTGGATCACGAGGTCAAGAGATCGAGACCATCCTGGTCAACATGGTGAAACCCCGTCTCTACTAAAGATACAAAAATTAGCTGGGCATGGTGGCGCATGCCTGTAATCCCAGCTACTCAGGAGGCTGAGGCAGGAGAATTGCCTGAACCCAGGAGGCGGAGGTTGCGGTGAGCCGAGATCGCACCATTGCACTCCAGCCTGGGTAACGAGAGCGATACTCTGTCTCAAAAAAAAAAAAAAAATTAAACTTTAATTCATATAGCCATACAAATTTCACTACTGGTTTTACAGAAATGTTTACTCAGTTTTGAATAAGACCACACAGATACATCTCAAGAATTACAGATGCAGTATAAGATACGTAAACTGTTGAATGAATGAATGAATGAATGACATCAGCTTAATGACTGAGTTGGTCTACATTATAACACTTCATTCAAATGCAAGATTACCCCAAAGCCCCATCATCTCTCACTGGATTATTGCAGTGGCCTCTAAGTGGTCTTCCATTGTCTGTTTCCTACACAGCAGCCAGAGTGGTCTTGTCAAAACCCAGCTCAGATTGTGTATTTCCTGAATACCCTCCTATGACTACCAGTGATGAGTAGTGAGTGGTTTGAGTGGACTGCCACTGACTGGCTCTCAACATCTACCGGAGCATCTTAGCCTGCCACCCTGTATAGCAAATGCTAGAAAGCCAAGGTTTCTTTTAAATTTTTTTGTTAATTGTTATATATTTAGGAGGCATGAGGGCATATTTCTTACACCTTCTGCCTGGAAAGTTCTGTATTCGGTTATCTGTCCACAGGCCTGACTTCCTCATTTCCTTTAGGTCTCTGTTCAAATATCAGCTTTTTGGGGATGCCTTCCTGACGATGCTGCATAAAAATAGCAACTGCTCCTGATACTGTCTTGCCCCCTTGTCCTCTTTCATGTTTCTGTGTAGCTCCTCTCATCACTGGACGGTGTACTTGCCTGTCTGTCTGCTTATTGTCAGTCCTTCTCCACTGAAATGCAAATTCCATGAAAACAGAGACTTTGTCACTGAAGTATAACCTGCCTGCAGAACAATGCCTGGGTCAGAGTAAGGGTTTAACAAACATTGTTAAATGAGTAATATTTACTTATAATATTTATGGACGATTTAGTCAGATAAAACAGCAAAAAGTTTTTACAACTTGTCAACCACTTACTATGAGGCAAGTGCTATTTTCTATCTTACATGAGACAAAAGATCACAGACCTATTCCTGAATAAATGAACAGAACAGTGGGAGTCAGATAAGTCAATAGATAATTGTAATCCACTCATTCATTCAAGCTTTATTTATTGAACATTAAATAGAAGAAAGCTAGAGTTTTCAAAGCTTTTCTATGTGCCAGGCATCAGGCAAAAAGGTTTCTTTAATATATCTTTCATAACAATCAAGTAAGTAACTATTATTGCTGATTTACAACCAAAAAACCTAAGGCTTTCCAAGGATATCCTGCTAGAGTCCAAGGTTGCCACATTGCTGAAAAATAGAGTCTATACCCTAGTTCTGTGTCACCCTATATCGGGCGTCCCCAAACTATGGCCCAAGGGCCGCATTTGGCCCCCTGAGGCCATTTATCTGGCCCCCCGCCGCACTTCAGGAAGGGGCACCTCTTTCATTGGTGGTCAGTGAGCGGAGCACAGTATGTGGCGGCCCTCCAGTGGTCTGAGGGACAGTAAACTGGCCCCCTGTGTAAAAAGTTTGGGGACGCCTGCCCTATATCATTACGGTACTGAAAGAAACACAAGAAAAATCACCTGATTATTAGTGAGGTCAGAAAAGCCTTCTTAGTAGAAGCAACACCTATGGTAAACCTTCAAAAATAATAGACTGAAGTTAGGCAAAGGAGGGAGAGCAAGTAAGGCATCATGGCCTGAACAAATAACAGGTGTGAATTTCTGTGCTATTGGAATTTCCATAAAGAGAGAAACACAGGTCTTAGTACCTTTGTTTTTAATAATAAATTAGATTGAAATTTGACTGTCTGAACTTGTTACTAAAACATAATACAAATGTAAATATACATACAGGACCCCACTATAAACAATGACAGAATGAGTTAATATGTGATATAACTCAATTATGCAATGCAAATAATCAGCATGAAGTAATTACATATAAACACAAGATGAAGGAAGATCTAGCATTCCAGATTTTAACAAAAGAGATATGATTGCCTATAAACAACTTTCCCCATTTGTAGTATATAATTAAATAACTTATGTGGCAATTAAATTACATGCCAATTAAATAGAATTGCAAGCGATAATATAACAAGTTAAAACAAGTGGAAGTTATTACTGAAGCACATCAATTGCTTTTTTCTACTAAGTTGAATTGACATTTAAAAATTAATACTCACCTATGTTGTGCACTTTCAGTATTTAGAATGTGAGTTTAAGAATTAGGCTGTTAAAAGTTTTAAAGGTAAAAAATTGAATAAGGTTAAGAGAAGTAGATTCTTGTTTCACCCAAACAAAATAATAAAGAAAAATAATTTTTAATAGATTGGTTTTACTTATTTTTTTAATTCCACTTTTTTTTCCTCTGGACCATCAAAAATAAGTTTTACTTTGAACCCAGATGGCAGGTGCCCAGAGCTAAACTTTGATTGCACATAAAGGCAGTTTTTTCATACTTGATCCAAACGTCAAATGTCAAATTTCTACTTTCCAGTTAATGTACAAACATGTATCTATATCTGTGTGCTCTTCTGTGACACAATTTAAATTTTAAATTAAATAATGCATACATACATATGTATATATATATGTACATATACATACACACATTACTTTTTTAACTTTTAAGTTCAGTGGTATATATGCAAATTTGTTACACAGGTAAACTTATGTCTTGCAGGTTTGTTGTAAAGATTATTTCATTGCCCAGGTATTAAGCCTCTTACCCTTTCGTTACTTTTCCTGATCCTCTCCCTCCTCTCGCCCTCCATCCTCTGATAGGCCCCAGTGAGTGTTGTTCCCCTCTATGTGTCCATGTGTTCTCATCATTTAGCTCCCACTTATAAGGAAGAACATGTGGTATTTGGTTTTCTTATCTTATGTTAGTTTGCTAAGGATAATGGCCTCCAGCTCCATCCATGTCCCTGTAAAGGACATGATCTCATTCTTTTTATGGATGCACAGTATTCTATGGTGTATATGTACCATATTTTCTTTATCCAGTCTATCATTGATGAGCATTTAGGTTGATTCCACATTTTGCTATTGTGAATAGTATTGCAGTAAGTATATGTGTGCATGTGTCTATAAGAGAATGATTTCTATTACTTTGGGTATATACCCAGTAATAGGATTGCTGGGTCAAGTGATATTTCTATGTTTAGGTCTTTGAGGAATCACCACACTGTCTTCCACAATGGTTGAACTAATCTATAACCCTACCAACACTGTATAAGCATTCTTTTCTCTCTACAACCTCACCAGCATCTGTTATCTTCTGACTTTTTAATAATAGTCATTCTGACTGGTGTGAGATGGTATCTCACTGTGGTTTTGTTTTGCATTTCTCTAAACGATAAGTGACATATTAGTTCTGAGAGAGAAAATTGCACAGGTAGGAAAACCTGACCTGTTATAACCTTTCACTCACCAAACATTTGAATGCCTTCAGTGTGCTAGGTCTCATTCCTCACCTCGAGTTGCTTAAGTTCTAGAGCAAAAAGGTTAAAATTAAGATGGAAATATTCATTCCTCCTGATTAGTAGCTGCACGAGCTTCACACAGTCCATATTTTCTTCTGTTGTTTGTATCAATTCCCTTACCATCGTGACTGGAGTGACATCATGAACTAGAGGCAGGAGAGTGCTGGGTTTGAAGGGCAAATGGGAGGGGGAGGCAGAGCAGCACATGCTCCTTATGATTGGCTACATCTACCATCTATGAAGTGGTAAAAAAGCTGGAAGTTGGAGGCAGATTACAAGTTTCTTCCAGGGCTAGGCTTCAATGAGTGAATTTTGTAGAAGGATGGTAATTCAAGATAATTGAGTGTATGTTAGTGACCAACATAAGCTTGATGGGATATGAGGGCTGCTTAGGGCCATTGAACTGAGATTGGCAATGAGAGAGCAAATAAAGAGAGGGACTGAATGAAGTCAAAGAGCAGGTAAAATTGAAATGAGGGAGAATGATTGATCTGGTCTGAATGTTTGTGTGCCCCCAAAATTTACAGGTACAAGCACCTAGCACCAAGGTGATGATACTAGGATGTGGGGTCTTTGGGAGGTGATAGGTCATGAGTGCCCAGAGAACTAGCTCTTCCCTTACACCATGTGAGGACACAATGAGAAGGTGCCATCCATGAACCCGAAAGCATGTCCTCACCAGACACTGAATCTGCCAGACACTTTTGTATTTCTTAGCCTCTAGAACAGTTAGGAATAAATTAGAAGCTGACCAGTCTAAGGTACTTTGTTATAACAGTCCAAATGGATTTTAATATCCACAACATGTATTTCAGAGGCTACTATAAATGCCATCTGGAAGCTCTGGAAGCTCTGCTCTGAAACCTGATTTCCTCCCCCTCTAATGAGTTTAGAAAGGTGTGCAACCTAATTTCTAGTCCTCACCACCTGGGGGTTAACAGGTAGGGCAAATGGGGCCATAGAAATAGAAGTAATGCAAACTGTATTATTTCAGTGACGACAGTGCCTGGTTAAGGGCATATAGTTCCCTGAAAAATATTCCCCAAGTATTTCTGGGGGTCCAGGGCTCTCTAGACCGAGTTTACTTTTCCTGGTCTTGCAGCTGCTAAGTCTTGCTCCTCTGCTTCTCCACTAACCTAAGTGCTGCCACTTTTCCACCGTGCACTCAGTCTGGAAGGGGTTCTTGGCAGAGGGATAAATTAAGAATGACTGCCAGGCTTCACTAACTAGGTACACAGTGTCTTTCTACACTGAGATAGAAATACAGGAAGTAGAACAGGTTTGCTATTGGGGAGAATTTTATTTGGAACATGTCAATTTTGAGAAGTTTATAAAACATCTGAGTAATAACCAGTTGTCAGTCTAATATATGGACCTTAGGGCATAGAACAGGCTAGAGACAAAGGCTTGAGGGTCACCAATACCAAGTGATACTGAGGCCTGGTTTACATGCCAGCCAGAGGGAATGTAGAGAGGGAAAACAAAAATCAGAAAGTAAAGCACAGCAACATTTAAAAAGTAAGTGGAAGAAGCGATGCTCGCCAATAAAGCTGAGAAGGTCTGGGGTACCAGGAGAATGATATTCTGGAATTCAGGATGGGAAACATATTGAGAGGTTTATATTTTTAGGAAGAAGATGAAGATATAAGATTCAGGGGCTGACTGATTATATAAAGTTCGTGGAAAGGCCAGAGCAATGAGATTCAGAGAAATTGTGTTTAGTAAGAAGGGGGGCATCACTCCCAATGAAGCAGGAGGCTGGAACGAAAGGATGCAAATAAATTTGTAAATGTGAATAGGATTATTTCCTTCATTATATATATAAAAAAAAATCCAGATAAATTGCCTACCATTGGGTAGAACAAAACTCTGGAAAGCAGTGTTCCTCATTTGGTTAGCTAGTAGGCTGACAATAAAGCAGCAAAGAATTCCAGCAATTGAAGAGTTTTCATTTATGTGGAAACGCAGTTTGATAGACATAAAAGGGAACATAATCTGAGACGCACTTAGAAGCTATAGTGATAGGCCTATAAACAAGACTAAGTGAAACCAGCTAATAAACCCAAAAGCTACTGCAAGACATGAAAGAAACTGCAAGACATGTAAAAACTCAAATTACATGGATAAACTGTGAAACAGAGTTACAGTGTTAATTCCTAAGCACAATATTTCACCAAATAATACATGGGTACAATTTTGTTAAAATGCATTTGTCACACATACTAAAAGAGCTTTGATTAGAGGTGATGCTTACAACTGGATTTCAAATGTGATGCTACAATCAAAATAAGCACCCAAAACCAATCAATAAGCCCAAGTTCATTTTGAGTTTTTTATTAACCATGAGTTAAGTCTGATCCTTCATTTCTAGAAATGCAAACACAAAGTTTTCCTTCAGAAATAGATAGTTCTCTTCACCTGAAGAATGCTTTATCTTTTGAAAAGAAAATGGATTTTTTTCAAAGGACAGTTTATTATTTTAAAAATAAAAACTAAATCATTATGATCCACTTAGTTCAAATTCAATATAAACACACTATAATTTTTTTACTGAGCATGTTATAAGAATAAATTTTCTGCACAAGTAAGAACTACAGTTGACCACTGAACAACGTGAGTTACAACTGTATGCCTCCACTTACATGCAGATTTTGTTTTGTTCAACCAAAGGCAGGTGTATTTGCAGGATGTGAAACCCATATATACGGAGAGTTGGCTTTTAATGTATGCAGGTTCTACAGGGATGACTGTGGGACTTGTGTATGTGAGGATTTTGGTATACTCAGAGGGTTCTGGATTCAATACCTCATGTATACCAAGGGGCAACTGTTAATCTGAATGTGCAGGCAATTACAGAAGATTCAAGATTATATATATATATATATATATATATATATATATATATATATATATATATCTGGAGCTTATTTTTATTTTTGACATTAAGATTTAGATTCTGTTAATATTTATTATTTAATGAATTATTCTTCCTAAATAGGATTTAGCTACTGAATTGTCAGAAACAACTTTTTATTAAAAATGATAAATTTGAAAATGTTTGAAAAGTAAGTGTTGGGGAAAATACTTACAATCCCAGCACTAAGACAAATCATTTTGGTAACTATCTACTAGGTATGTCTTGAAATGCACACACAAAAAGGATTATATGTTAGCAGAATTATACTACATACATCCCATATCTGCTTTTTAAACTTATTAATAATACTGTTAATAGTAAACATTTTCCCATTTCTAGAACTATGGGTCTACTTTGGCATTATAATAGTTACATTGTATTGCAATACATGGATGTACTGATTAGCACGTTAATCATTCAATTGATGGAAATTTAAGTCGTTTCCAATATTTCACTATGATAAGCAATGCAGCAATGAAAAAAATTTTGGCACATCTTTCCATATATGTCTATCTTCTTAGGATAAATTTCTGTAGTAGAATTAATGGATCAAAGGCAATCCACATTTTAAAATTTAAAGACATTACTTATCTATTCTGCAGAACAAAAACAACTTTATACTCCTACCAATAGTACATGAGTGTCATTTCCTCTGTTGCTAGTGAGGTTGAACAGCTCCTTCCATAAGTTCACTGGTTATATGTATTTAGTCTTGTATCCATTCATGTCCATTTCTCCCCTTCCTACTGAAATCTTTCCCTTCTGTACAGAGCACGAGGTTAGCTCTCTGAAAGCCAGGGCAATTAAATAAATGCAAGTGTCTGACAGACCCTTTCGTTATTTAGGGTTAAACTTAATTTAACCCCAAAATAGCTTCTTCGGTGAAGCTAAACAATGGGAATTTTGGACAAGGTGTATCTGTCATAGAGGCAGTGATTGAGTTGGGGCTTTTTCCTGCCTACTCTGTAGATAATTTGGTTCAATGACTCAAATGATTCACACTGATGTTAGAAATTCCCAATGGATTTTGGCACAAGGTTTCTTCTTCACTTTCTTCTACTACTGGAGTTTTGTGGGTATTTTTACATGAAGTTGGAAATGAATAAATCAGTGACTGCTATCTGTGGTTATATTTAGCACATTTAATGAACATCTGTATCACATAATGGTTTTGGGATGAGTATTAGACTCACTTTTAATGACATACACAGACTGTCCCCATGTATGACTTAGGAGTGTACACAGATCAAAGTGAACTTATGTCTCTTTCTATAACGTTTCCTAAGCCCTTTCCTTGGATGTAGGAAATTCTCACAGTATGAGCCCTATGGATTAGTAAAATTGTCATGTGACAATTTTTAAATGACATTTGAAAGCACTATAGCAAAAAAAGACAGTATTGGAAAGAAATGATTGAGCATTGAGCTGAGGTGTTTTTCTGTTTGTGAGATATGGTCGAGCAGGCTGAAAGAGGCAGGTCAAAGTGGCCTGACAGGTTTTGCTGTTCCTGGGAACTGTGCAGAAAAAGAAAACTCTTTACACTATAAATTGGGGAAGCCCTTTGGCACACATATAATTTCTTGACTCAATAAGCTAAGTTAAGGACATTATAAAATGCTAGTTTTTTTTTTCCTTTCAGAAGCATTCTATTTTTCACTTCTATGGTTAGAGCTACTGTAGATGGAGACAGCTAACAAATGCATCAAATGTATTAAATGTATGATTGTGAATCCCATGCTACACTAAGTGTCCCTCCTCTGTGTCTGTCACCCTTGTGATGGTTAGTTTTGTGTCAACATAGTCATCATGTCCTACTTACATGTTTATAAAAAATTATCAGTTGATTTTAAGGAGATGTCCCTCAATAATGCAGGTAGGCCTCATCCAATCAGCTGAAAGCTTTAAGAACAAAAAAACTAGGTTTCCCAGAAAAAGAATTCTTCAAGACTGGAACAACAGAAACTACTTGCATTTCCAGCCTGCTGGCCTGCCCTACAGATTTTAACTTACCAATCCCCATAATTGCATGAGCAAATTC
This sequence comes from Saimiri boliviensis, assembly GCF_048565385.1. Taxonomy (NCBI): domain Eukaryota; kingdom Metazoa; phylum Chordata; class Mammalia; order Primates; family Cebidae; genus Saimiri; species Saimiri boliviensis. The sequence goes on from NC_133459.1 coordinate 72,694,034, forward strand.
TTTTAAACGCATCTCTTAATACATATATATCTTATTGTTAGTCTGGAGAACCCTGTCTGACACTCTTTTATACTCTAAAATGTTTTACTTGGGTCTCGTCCTTACCCAACTATGAGTTTATGGTTAGGGACTCTGTCTTACATATCTCTGTATTCTCAAAATCCAGCAGGGTGCTTTCTCAGACTCTAGGTACTCAATAAATACTTGTTGAACTAATAGATGAACAGAATAATCTATTAGAGAAGCCAGAGGTACAGTAAGCAAGGAAAGCCAAAGGCCTGGGAATTTAAATTTATGGTTTTATATCAACAATCTACAAAAAAGTCAGCTGAATTTGAATTTCTTAGTCATGTGACCTCTGGTATGTTGATTCTCACCTTTTTGGGCTCAGGGTGCTGATGAATTTGGTCTCGAACACATTATGTGACTCTAGGTCACAGAAGTCAAAGCAACCAGGAACAGAAATCCAAAAGACTGAGTGAAACCATGCTTGTTTATTATACAGGTTATTCTCCACTTTTCATCAAGAACAGGCACTGTCAGGCAGTAGCCCTAAGGCCACAGGCACCACCCAAGTAGTGAATGCATTTGGCTGAAAGTCAGGACAAGACTAGAACTACACAGATTTATGCAGAGAACATACCCAGTGCTACATATCCATAAATACGGTATTAATACACACAGTTTGGCTAGTTTTGCCTTCAAGATTAACTGAACTGTATCAATGGATTGTGAAGTGTTAAGTCATCCGTATGCTTTAACTCTTTCTACAGATGAGGCAAAAGTACAAACAGATTAAACTGACTTTTGCAGAATAAATAGTCTTTTACCTTGTGGCATGGAAAGGAATCCTCCATTTTAGGATGCACATTAAATGCTAGCCTATATTGGTGACATTGCTTTAACACTTTTTTTTTTTAGTGTTATTTTATAGGACAGTTAACCTATAAAAGAAATAGTGGATAAAGTTGGAAAATGCTAATAGCAACAACACTTCAGCCATGGCACATACAGCCAGAAGTCAATGATATCCTTCAACTATAAAAATTAGCTGTGTTTTCTGTTTATTATTGAGGCAGAATTCCATGTTCAAGCCAGAAATTGTCATTCAACAGGACAAATCAGGTCAAAACAATCAACCACATAATGTAACAAGACAAAAGGATGTGCTCATGTGAAGAGAAACAAAAATAACAAGCAGCCAGACTTATTTTCCTAAATATAGTATTGATGGCAAGACTGCTAAGAAGTCATCACTATATTTAATTTAGATAAAGGCTTCCAGCATAGAACACTGTAAAGAAGTGACTGTGAGAAGCTACGCAGAAGTGATAAGAAGCAAATACTATAAAAATTAGAAAAGCAAGTTTTAATTTTCCATAGATTTTATTACATATTATGTTAAGAGACAAATGCAGATCATTAATTTATCAAATTTGTGAGCTTATTAATTTCAACAAAAATATATGACCCTCACCACACAAACAGATAACTCTAAATCTACTCTGAAAATCTAATAAATTGAGAAGTATTACCTATTTGGAGACTATGTATTACATCAAAGACAAAGCTCCTGTTCTCAGAGAACATATGCAGTCATTGGCAGCCAACCAACAATGAAGTGAATATTCTAATATTTGGGAAAATACTGAGAAAACTAATAAATTGTCCTGGATATTATTTATTCTTGCCTTTACAAAAGAGTTATAGATCCAAGTAAGATTAGTTTAAAATAGAGGTTTTTTAGTCCAAAAAATGTTCAAAGTCCAATACAGTCATGGCTAATCAGACACTAGAGAACCTTTAGAAAGGTAAGTAGGATTGAAAACCCTTGGAAACTGAGCAGTCTTATTGTGAACTAGCATGTTTTAATCAAAGGTATGGAATTAATCAAGCATTAGTTAAGAATTACTGGAATGCACCCTCATGCCAAATGACCACTAACATGCTATTTCCTACTATGATGACTCCTTGATTTGAGACAGTTGGCATAAAAAAATATTGCTAGCTATACAATGAATTTTACTCTTCTGCCTCTGCTCTCCAAATAAAAATCTTATTTTTTACATAAGAAACTCACTGAATTGAATGTTAATTAAAGAAAATATAGGGTAAGTCCAACTGGGGGAAAGGCAATACCTGTAATTACGTAGGAAATCCATGAAAAAAATCATCATAAGAGAAGAATCATTTTTCCAGTAGCCCCACTGCCATGAATGATATTTTCATGAGCCTGAGCCACCTTCTCCAGTGGATATTGAGAACCTATTACAGGTTTCAACCAACCGATTTCCATTCCAGCTTGAAGGGCTGCTGCATATTGCTGAAATTCCTCCTAAGAAAAAGAAAAACAAATTAATTTTTGTAGTGGACCATATGACTGAATTTTCAGAAGCATTAAAAAACTTCAGGATCTAAGAGTTATACCATAAAGAGTCTCTTACAAATGTGTGACTTTTGTCAACTTGTCCAGAACTACAGAAAAAGTAGTTTATCTACAGCGTAACCACGAGTCCCATCTGCCTGGGACAGTATTAGTGTACAAAATACCTATTATCCTGAAATAATTATCAGTATCACATTTCTCTCTCAAAAGGTATGCTTAATTGGATAATAAATTATATTGTCACCCTAGCTGTCCTTCTGGTGACTAACCCTTACCAACTCCCTCTAGTCATATAACTAAGTTTAACATCTACTTAAACTTTCAGTTTGCCTGAACAGGAAAACTGTACCAGTGTGTAAGTTAGCAAAATCAGAAGTACTTATTTTCCTACCTTGGTTGTGGCAAAGAGAGTAACTCCAATTATACTCGATTCCTTTGTCATGGTGTCCCGTGGGTTTATTTCAATAGTACCTCTGTTGCCAACAACCTAATATGAAAAGCAGCAAGTCTACAGTTAAGATTACTGCAAAATAGTGTTAAATTGTGGTAAAACATTAAAGTGGTAAAAAAAAAAAAATGAATACTTACTATCACTCGTCCTCCTTGCGACAGAAGACTCAAATCTTTACTAAGATTTACATTAGCTAACATTTCAATAATTACATCAATTCCTTTCTCACCAACATATGTCTACATAATAAAAGAAATGTAGAGTAAGACAAGTGAAAAACTGTAAAATAGCTACTATCTGTACAATATATTACAGAAATATGTTTCAAATGATATATAAATGTTACATCCTTGAGACCAACAATGTAATTTTCAAATAATTTAGTTATATAGTTATGAGATAATTCCAAGTTACCAGCCAGAACATCTAAAATGATAAAGATTTGTACAAAATACATTTGTTGTAATGAAATAAAACTTGCCTGGAATTTTCAGGTGCTAGACTCAATTTGAGTATAAAATACTTTTCCTTAGCTGAAAATTTTCTATCTTTAAAATGAACTTTCATAAAGAAACAATAAATCAAAAGTCCCAAAACCACAGGGGCCCCCCATTTTTATTAAAAAACAAAAAAAAAACAAAAGAAAATATCATTAGCTCTTTGGTTTTGCATGATTTTTGTTGTTTTGGAGAATTTGGTTTTGTTCTAAATGGTTTATAATCTGTTTGACACACTAACTCTTTTCTTTTGGCATCTTGGATGTTGGATGCTGGCTCTTACAAAAAGCGACACGTATTTACATTAAACTCATTTTATTTTAACACACAGACACAAATGAATCCCTGTGCCAGGGATTATACTAGGTACCAGGAATGCAAAGACAAACACAGGGCAATCAAAACAAAACTAGTGAGAAAGGTGGGACCACTACAGTCATAACTATAATTTAATGGGCTAAGTAACACACTGAAGAAATAAACCATAGATTACAGAGAAAAAAGGTTAAGATTTGATTGCCTGCCATGGTCAGAGAACGTTCCACAGAGATGCTGACCTGGGCCCTGAGGGATGAATAGGAGTTTCCTAAGCCAAAAGAAAGGAAGATGAGCAAGGCGAAGCTAGACCTGAGGCCAACACAGTCTGGGCCAAATAAACAGAAAAGCAAAGATGGAGAGGACTGAGAACACAAGGACTGAAATACAAGCAAGGCTGAAATGTGTAATCAGGTAAGGAGTAGTGGCAGGGAGAGAAAAAGGTAGGAGAGAGGAGACTGCAAGTTGGGACAGATAGTAAAAACACAGTGAATGCCATGTTAAAGGATTTGGATTTTTTTTTTTTTAAACAAGTATTCATTACTGCATGTGCAAGTACAGTAGGGAACAGAGAGACAAAAATCCTCTCCTCATAGAGCTCCATTTTAGTTATTTCTGGAGATTTTTTAAAAGAGGGAGACCACAGCAAAGATAAAAGGGATATCAGCTCAGTTATGAATAAGTCAAGGCTGGAGAAACTGAGGCCTAAACTAAGTTACTGTGGTGAGTGGAATAGAGATAAGGAAATACATTTGAGAGGCATATCAGAGATGAAACTGATACAATGAGGTGACCAACTTGCTGTGTGGGAGGGAGAATGATAATTAAGAGACAAGAAAAATAAATTAAGTGAGGGTTTCTGTCTTGGGTGACCAGCAGGTTGATGGCATGAAGGAATCGGACTCGGGACAAAGATAGTTTTGGAAATCAACAGCATATGGGTAGTAAGGAAGCCACAGGAGTATATGAGACTGATCAGGATGAAGGTCTAGCACCAGGGAAGATGAGAGACCAAGTGAAAACAACCTAAGGAATATAAGTATTAAATAATATGAAGAGGAGGCAGATTGAAAGTGAAAAGTCAGGAAAGTAAGAAGAGAACTTGTTTCAAGGAAAAGCCGTCAGGGTCATATGCTCCTGAAAAATCAAACAGGATGAGGCCTGAGAGAAGACCAGCAGACTGTTAATTAGGAGCTTCTCAGGGAAGCAGTATAAAAACCTGGGCTATAAGCAAAACTTCAGTGAGACGTGGTTGAAGGTAAAGAAGTAAAAGCAATAAATACCACATTTTCAAGAAGTTTTGTGGGAAAGGAAAGGAGAGAAAGGGGTTGAGATAAAGGTTAAGAGAATTTTTTGAGAATGGGAGACACTTAAGCAGGAGTCAGTGGAAGCTCCTAAGACTTCATGGCCCTAAAATTAGATTATTGTTAAATAAAAACCATACTCTTATGATAACGGGTCATTTTTCATCTTTGTGAATATTCTTGGATAATGGTATCAGCAGTGAGTGCCAGATCTTAGGTTCCCCAGACTTATAACAAAGAAGTGCTTTTGCTCAGCTTTTTAGCAAGATGATTGCCATAAAGGTAATAAACTCTCACTCCTATTTTTTCCTTCATTTGTAATGATCTAGTTTACACAGTACTCAATATTTGGGAAATTCTCATCTCCCTAACGTGAGGAAGTGGTTGAGGATTAGTAAAGCAATAAATGTTTAGCAAATTGCTACTACAGTGCAAGTGGAGAAATTCAGAATCTGCTTGAATTGTTAAATGCAACAACTAACTAAATGCCACCTCACCACTTTAGATACAGTAGTGATTATTCCTCCAAAGCATCCAGGTAACAAATGAACGTTATTCCCTGGGCCACACAGATCCAGTTTGTAATCTATGGATATCTCACTTTCCATGCAGAATTCACATCAAGCTGCAAATACTAAGCTGTAGCTTTACTTAAAATGTTATTTGCATTAAAAATCAATTTTTATTGCTATAAGATTCTAGAGAAGCTATATTCTATTTAATACACATAAACAACACAAAAATGACAGTGAAGGTTTAAAAATTAGACATCTCTGCTTTTTAAATAAAGTTTTAAAACACTCATAAAAATATATCTAAGCAGTGAAAAAATGAAGCAAACAACTTTAAGGGAGTAGTTGGTTAAAAATGTATTAACAAATCATGCAAGTCTCCAAGAAACAATGCTTGACTTTCATAAAATGGTAAAAAATTTTACCTTAATTTTATCAATATAATTATCTTCTCTGTGACTGAACACTTCATGGGCTCCATTTTGCAGAACAACCTTTTGTCCTTCCTCAGTACCAGCAGTGCCCAAAACCTTCAAGCCATAAGCTCTAGCAATTTGGCATGCTGCTAATCCAACCTGAAAAACAAATATAACCCAATAGTTATATATTCTCTATCTTCCTGCAAACTCTTATTAAATACATACAACAAACTTAAGATTCCTATAGGATCTATCCTAACTTTAAGCAACTTAAGAGTGTAAATGAAACAATAAGTAAAGAAGAAATAAGAAAAATAGCTTTCAATTAACATTTAAAATATTCTAGGTACCTTATTAAATACTTTCTACATATTGCTTTATTTTATCCTCATAATGACCCTATAAAGTAGATACTACTATTGTCCCTATTCTCCAGATAAGAAAGTTGAAGCTTCAAATTATAAGTAACTTGGACAAGTCACATACAGAGATGGAAACAGGAGCTAGACCAGTCTGACTGCAGAACTTGAGTTTTTAAGCACTGCGTCAAGATGTTTGTAGGATTTAAAGATAATAATCAGAACATGCTCTCTGACTTCTCTGTGCATATGAAATTCTAAATAACAAATTTAAGGCCTCTACCATTTAAGTGGAAGAGACAGGTAAACGGGCAAATTAACTAATTCATCCATATGGTGAATGTTTATTGAGTGTTTACGCCATACTAGATGTGAAAGAAACTTACATTCTAAGGGTGGAGGAAGATAATAGTCATATGAACAAATGAATGAATAAAATAAATTCAGAAAATAAAAGTGCTAAGAAAAAATAAAACTGGCTGTTGGGTTAAAGGGATAAGAAAAGGGACTATTTAGGTCATCAGAAAGGGCCACTTTGAAAAAATGAAACCTGAAAAAAGCGAGGAACAAGCCATGAGAACATCCGGTCAGCCACGTGGAGGATGCTATGGGCAGAGTGAACGGCCATGGTAACCTGGGGAAGTGGGAATGCAGTTAGGATCAAAGAACAGAAAGAGGGACAGCGTGGCTCAGGGAGGGGGCGTGTGCGAAAGAGTGGAAGATGAGGTCAGTAAAGGTGAGTCACACAGGATCTGAGGGGTGAAGGTAGAGGCTTCAGAGTATATTAAGAACTATGCAGAACTACTGGAGAGCTTAAACCAGGAAATGCTCTGGTTGAGTCAGGCTTTAAAAAGGTCCCTCCAACTACATGTGAGGCACAAAGAAGGTGGTGAGGAAAATGGGAGGGGGAAGATCAGTTTGTAGCTGTTAGAACAGTCTAGATAAGATATGAAGCTGGCTTGAACAAAGGTGGTAGCACTGGAAAAAAACAAAAACAAATGGGACTTCCTCACAGATTCAATGTAGGAGATGAGGAAAAGAGATAAATATAGGATGTCTCCTATGTCTTTGGCAAGATTAACTGGGTAGAGTAACTGAGGAGAAAACCGGAGAGCACTAAGTTTGTGAAAATCTCCAGATTTCACTTTGCCAAGTGTGGTGGTACATGCCTGTAATCCCAGCTATGTGGGAGGTTGAGGCAGGAGGATCCCTTGGGCCCAGGAGTTTGAGGAGTTTGAGGTTGCAGTGATCACACCACTGCACTCCGGCCTGGGAAACAGAGCAAGACCCTGTCTCTAAAAAATAAACACAAAAGAATCACTTAGAACATGCTGAGCTGCACAGTGCTCATCGACTTAAAGGTGAAGATATTCAGCAGTCAGTTGAAGATGAGGAGTATGGACTCAAAAGCATCCAGTTGAAGATATACATTAGAGATTCATTATCTTACAGATGGTATGTAAAGTCAAAGGATTAGGTGGAACATGGTAGCTCATGCCTATAATCCTAGCACTTTGGGAGGCTGAGGTAGTCACCTGGGGTCAGGAGTTGGAGACCAGCCTGGGCAACCTGACAAAACTCCGTCTCTATTGAAAATACAAAAAGTAGCCAGGCAGGGTGGCATGCACCTGTAATCCCAGCTACATGGGAGGCTGAGGCAGGAGAATCACCTAAGTCAGGGAGGTGGAGGTTGCAGTGAGCCGAGATCACAACACTGCACTGCAGTCTGGGTGAGTGCAGGCTCTGTCTCAAAAAAAAGAAAAAGAGTCACAGGATTGTAAGAAATCACTAGAATACCAAATAAATGTGCTTAGTATAAAAGAGAAATCAACATAATTTAAGAACATTGACAAAAGAGCAATTATTTAAATAACAATACTAGGAAATATGTTTGATTAGATGACAAATGTTGGTACAAATAAGAGTCACAAACACTTAGAGCAGAGTTTCCCGAACTTGGCACTATTGACATTTTGGGCTAGATAATTCTTTGATGTGGGAGAGTATCCCATGTATTGAAGGATATCTACCCTCTAGATGCCAGAACCACTTCCCCAAGTTGCGACAACAAAATATGTCTTCAGATATTGCCAAATGTCCCAAGACGGAAGGAGAAATGTTGCAAAATCACCTGCTACTCATAACCAGTGATTTACAGGGAGGACTGGGTTGGGCAAGAAAAGAATTACGATGAAAAATAATGATAGAAACTTTGTAACAGACTCCCAGGCCTGAAATGGACTGTAAAGATTTTGGTCCATGGGAATAACGAGGCTGAACTCAGCCAGGTTACAGCAGGAATTTGGTTTAACTGAAATAAAAAAATACATGGAACTCACTGTCTGACAGAGGAGAGAGACAGCCAATTAGATAAAACACAATCTACTATGAGGTGGGCACAATTGATTTTCAACTTTAATTTTCAAATTTAAATAAAAGACCTCTAATAAAACCAACCTTTAAACTGCTAATGTAAATACATCTCCTTAGGTTCTAACTGCTTTAAAAGGGCACTCAATAGCTCTTCTAAAGGGATTCTAATTCTATTCTTGTCAACAATTATAAGAGCTATACTCCTTCGAGTATATATTTTTCCTCACTTACTTTGCTTACCCTAAAATAGGGCACTCCCCACCAACACATCTGGATAATAGCTGTGTTCATAAATTCCATGCCATTTTAAACACACAACATAATCCCACAGGAATTTGAATTAAATGAGGACAGAAACTACAAACAGAAGCAAGGCAAAACCCAGTACCGTTTCCCTCTGATAGGACAGGGAGGATCAGAAGCGCTTCACACACCAGGTCGCCAGCCTATCCCTGCCAGCCAAGGATTTAACAAACTCAGCCAGCTCAGAGAACAGTGTGGATTTTACCTTAAAAAAAAATCATGGTGAAGCAACTGGGCTTTTTACAAGAGGGTAAAGGGAATATAAAGAGATTTTCTTTAAACTCTTCTGTCCTCTTCCTACTGAAATCTTTCCCTTCTATACAGAGCACAAGGTTAGCTTTCTGAAAGCCAGGGCAATTTAAATAAATGTATGTGTTTGACAGACCCTTTAGTTATTTAGGGTTAAATTTAATTTTACCCAAAAATAGCTTCTTCAGTGAGGTTAAACAATGGGAGTTTTGGACAAGGTACATCTGTCATATTTTCTCATGCCCCATAAAGACAATCCTGGTGTTTTTTAATAAATTGTCTGATCTGTGAAATCCTTTAGAATTATCTATTTGAAGTATGGTAAGCTAGGTGTGAAACCTCGTGATTCATCTACCTAAAAGAAAAAGAGAGACAAAAAGGACTGAAACTACCTGGCCATTGTTAAAGATAAACTCACATTTTCAGGATACCACTCATTATTCAGGGGACAATGTGCCATTTAATAGGTTACTTCTTTCAATCTACTCTCCAGAATACGCAGGGCTCTGAAAGAGTTAACCAGCTTCCTCAAAGCAAGCATCTAGCCCCAGGCTTTTTATTGTTAAAATACAAAATCTTATCTCCAAAATGTCCAGAGCATCCACTGATAGAGTTCATGTGGATTTCTTGTTAAATTCTAACTGCAGAGCTCTCTCTAACTTTTCCCTCTAAGCTCCTCAGAGGCAGATTGGCAGCTAGTTTCTTGAAGAGGCTTCTGGCAGCCCTGTGCTGGGTGATTTCACTGAAGGGCTTATTTTATTATAAGTTCTGAGTCCTCCTCCCGCATTCCCCCACATTAGCATTTTCAGCCATGGGTTGTGGTGTTAAGGACAGGGCTGTATACAGTGCACTCCCTGAATGTCATCAAAGCGCAGCAGGCAAGCAGCGGAAGGGAGATAGAAAGGACTAAGAATTCACAGTGTGGCTTTACCGCGCTGACTGGGCAACACAGGTAAGCTTTAATGAGCCTTAGTTTCCTTATCTAAGAGAATATGGAATTAATATCAACCTTCAAAAACTGTTTAAAATTCTAATAAATATTCCTATAACATGCTACTTGAAGGCAAAAACAAGGCAAGTTTATCTTAGTCCACACCCCAATACGGGTGGCAAATCTAATATATTTTTGATGGGGTTCTCTGTTGAATTTATTAACCAAGAAATGCTAAACTCATGAAAAAGCATCACCTTCAGAAGACCAAAATCAAAAAAGTTTTACTACATAAAGAAAAAAAGCAGCTTTGACTGTATTTATAAATCTGGCTTTTAAAAATGACCAAAGGAACTATAATGTGAAACCCACAAACCCAAGCTTGTTTAAAAATACATTAAAAAAAAAAAAAGATACTTACTCCTCCACTCGCCCCATGAACCAGAACACTTTCTCCAGCTTTCACACGGGCACTGCAAGAGAAAGCATAAGTTATATCTTCTTATTTTCTGAAGCTAATTAACCTCGGGTGTTTTCATCATCTTTAAGGAATTTCTACTTTTAGTCTGGCTAACACTGACACAAAGAGCAAATGCAACCTGATACATAGCCCCAAATATTCCCTAAGCTCCACAGAATAAACAAAGCCCTCAATTCATTTATTCCTTTAATAAATATTTATTGGGAGTCTTTATGTGCCAGGCACTATGCTGGACACTGGGATCACAATGTGGTACTACTTCTGAGTGGCTACAGTCCTTGTGGGTCATGAAGTGAAACTGCGGAGCCTAGAGGATCTGGAATCTCTCATTCCCATATATTCCCACAGAAAGGGCCTCAAAGCAGGTTTATCATAGCTCAGTCTTTATTCTGTGGTCTAAAGTAATGCCCAAGTAACACAGTAGCTAGGCTATTTTTTGCCCAGGGAAAAAAAGTATTTCTTTTTTCTTCTTCTTGTTTTTGAACTCCCATTTCAGAAAGCAATGCTGAGTCGGCAAAGGTCAGAGAGTAGGAAATGCAATAAATCCTATCACAAAGATTCCCTTGTCGTCCCCTAAAATGTCCAGATCCTCTAGTGAAATGGCATATTCTTTCTACTTCTGGTTCACATGACTACTTTTCTAGTACATACTGAAAAGATGGAACATGCAGCAAGTAATGAAGGGATGCCTCACTATTTCACATGGAAAGTGCAAATGTCACAAGCCAGCAGATTCTGTGAGATCTGGATCTGATTCTCAGGGTAGATCTCTTACTTCCTAGAACAATGTGGGGTGGTCACACTGCAGAGACATTATGGAACATTATGCTCCATCTGGGAATGCGAACACAGTAACTGGAGTCCTGCTCCCAGCTGTGCCCCAACAGCTGAGAAGTGGCAACAATGAGCAATAAGTGAAACTTTCTCCCACACTCTTGCTTGGAGCTAAGGGGACTGAAGACAGTTAAGTTAAAATGAAGGTTTGAATAATAAATCGAAAGAACTCTTACCAAAAAACTAACATTTTAAAATAAAATATAAATGTAAGGGGATAGGATGACTAATGTTAAGCTATGGGATGTGAAAATACTTTCCAATGAAATTTTAAAAAAATTATTATAAGATGCCCCTCAAACACTAAAGACATTCTCATAAGTCCCTGGGCCTGGGGTGAGGGGAGAAAAAGCGAGCAAATCCCCGGCGGAATCCTTACGTAGAGTCATTGTGACAGTGAATTTTATGTGTCAACTTGACTGGGCCAAGGAACCCAATAGTTGTTCCAACATTACTCTGGATGTTTCTGTAACAGGTTTTTTTTGTTTGTTTGTTTTTTATGAGATTAACACTGTAATAGCTGGATTTTTCATAAAGCAGATGACCCTCTAGAAAGGTGAGTGGGCTTCATCCAATCAGTTGAAGGCCTTTGTTCTCAAAGAGTGACCTCTAGTGAGCAAGAGGAAATTCAGCCAGCAAACTTTCTATGGACTTAAATTGCAACTCTTCCTTGTGTCTCTAGCCTGCCGGCCCACTCCATCAAATTTTAGACTCACCAGTCCTTCACAATTTCGTGGGCCAACTCTTTAAAAATAAATCAGTGAGTGAGTGTGTGTGTGTGTGTGTGTGTGTGTGTGTGTACAGACTGACTGATTCTGAGACAGGCAGACAGACAGACACACATCCTGCTATTTGTTTCTCTGGAGAACCCTGACAAATACAGTCATTCTCCCTGGTGCTCACAGCACTCAGCCTGGCCTTCCATGCTGCTGTCCCCTACCATCTACTAGTCACTGCAGACTCTAAGACCTGGGACATAGGCTTTCTCTTCAACCTCAAATCCAGTTCCATTAAGGAGATTCAGCATTCCTCAGACAGAAAATCAAGCATCACAGTTCCAGAATTTTCCTCCACTTTAGCTACTCTCTCCCAGGGCTATAAACAACAGCAACCATTCTACCCGAGAAATATCAGATGACAATAAACAATATTATGACAGTAATCTATCCTAACTCTGAAAACCCATATTCTCTCAAAACCTTTCTTCAACTATGCAGAGATCACTGACTCTCGACAGCTCCATTTCTGTCCACTTTCTGCTCCTGGCCTTCCTTCTGTCCCTACTCGGCCTGGACCCCATAGAAGACTGCCCAATCTCCTTTCCCCTTGTCTTCTGTGCTCTCACTTCCTTTACACCATTCCATTTTGCCACCAATATTCCAGCCCTAGATTAATGTTCAAATCTAACTTCCTTGATACTTTATCCCAATGGCTAAGTATTATGGAAAAACAAATCACATGACCATGCATTTTGGTGCTACTTCAGCTCTGATTCTTAAAAGATCACTTTGCCTCCTACTTAATTGTGAAAAGTGAGGCAATCACAGATGAGTGCCTTCAACACTCCACCTCCCCACTCAAATGTTTCCATAGTATGTCATCTTTGCCCCTTCTAGGTTTGACGGATGAGCTGTCCTTTCCATACTGGAAGCCAATCTCTCTACCTGTGTCCTAGGTCCTTTCCATCTTACCTTATGCAGATCTTCCTCCATCTGTAAATAGGTTCAAGTCTTGTCTATCCTTGAAAAAAATCATTTTTTTCCACAAACTCGCCTCAAGCAACCTTCAATTCTCTCTTCCTTATCTCCTCCATTTTTAAAAGAATAGTCTCCATTCAAGGAATTGATTTCCTCTTCCTGCCTCAGTCCACTCAGTCAAGCTCTCCCACCATTCTATTGAAAAGAAGCTGACGAAAGTCACCATGACCTCTTTATTGTTGAGCCCAACTGTTATATTTTTCTGAACAGACCTCTGTGTTGCATTTGACAGCTGGCCTAACTCCTTAGTAGCATTATCAACTGCCACTCCTAAGGCTGCCAGCAGTGATTGTGTACTTACCCTGTGCCAGCCCTGTACTAAGAACTTTATACACATTACCTCCAAGTAATTCTTACCACACTCTAGCAGGCAGGTGCTGTTATTACCTATGTTTCTCAAATCAGTAAACTGCACCTGAGATGGTTAAGTAGCTTAAGGTCACACAACTCGTACCGTGTGAAGACACTAACCCAGGCCTTTCTGTCTCCAAAGCCCATGCATTTACTGGATGCTTAAGGGATACCATGACCTCCAGATTCTGCCAGCCATGGGATCCTTTTTCTCTGACTACATTCTTAAATGGTGATGTTCATGAGGGTTCTATTTTCACTCCAGTGTTCTCACTTCCTGAGGGATTTCAACCACTTTTCATCTTGTCAATTCTTACCTACAGGCTGATATCCCCAAATTTTTATCTCCAGTCTTCAAGCTTCAGACTTTTTTATCCAACAGGCTACCGAACTTCTCCATTAGGATGTCTCTCTCACAATTTCAAATCCAAAACTGAACACAGCTTCCCTCTGAAACTTTCTCATTTCTTTTGTCACAGTTAAACAAGACCCAAGCTAGAAAGCTAGACTACTCTTAAGCTCTTCCTCTCCCTCATTCTCTACCTGCAAATAATCACCAAATACCTCTGATCTTACCACCACTAAATAGTTATTCTTCCCTTTCTACTTACTTCTTCCACCATAACCCTTGCTCTGGCCCATAAAGATTTTTGTCAAGTGAAGACTCCTGTAAGATACTCCTATCTCTCTCTTTCCACTCCTATCCTCAAATCCATCCTACGCACAGCAGATACATGATCTCAATAAAACACAAACATGACAATAGCAGTCTCCTGAATATAGCATTTCATTAACTCCAATCCCTTACAGAGCAAGGGACGAACTCTATAATCTATCTTTTACCATCTGAATTCTATCTCCTTGATGACAGCTAACATTTATTGAGAGATTATGCTGTTCCAACTTTATTCTTCACTGCTCTTTCTCTTGAAATTTCCTAACAAAAATCAAGTTTCTATAGCTGTTCCCATACACCATACTGTTTTTCCCCATACTCTTCCCATTGTCTAGAATGTCCTCTCTCCTTCAGCTACCCTTGCTCAAGTGAATTCACTCTGATGCTTTTCAAATACTTAGTAGATGGGATTAAAATATAGATTCTAAGGCACCAGCCATGGAAACTAACCAGAGGGTCTGGGGTAGGGCCCTAAAGTGTACTATTAAATTGCTGCCTAGATGATTTTAATGGATAACAAGATTTTGAACAATGGCTTTATGATAGTCTAAGTCTCACACCTTGCTAGGAAGGCCTATCTCATCACCACAGGCACATGCCTTCTGAGCCCATGCATCCCTATGTACATGTCCACCACTGTACCTTCCACATTATACATATATATGACCACTCTTATGTCATTTCCCTTACTAGACTATGGGCATCTTGAAGACAGTGTTTGCTCTTCTTTGTATCTTCAGAGATTAGCACAATCCCCCAAATTCATACTTTCCGTTCTATAAATGTTTCATGACAAGTAATTGGTAACCAAAAATGATGAACAGATGGATGCACAGATAGCTAGAAGGAAAGCAGTGAACACTGCCCTCTTTTGGCACCAGTCATAAAATTGACAGCATGTGTTATTACCTGTGGATCAGAGCTCGATAAGCAGTAAAATATGGGATACCGATGGCGGCTCCTTGTTTAAAGTCCAGTTTTTCAGGCAGTTTGTAAACAGTATGGTCTGCTGCAAGAGCGTACTCTGCATAGCCCCCAGAGATCGTGCTGCTAGTGAAAACTCTGTCACCTTTCTATGGAAAGACAAAAATGAATAAATGCAGGAGGACTAAAAAATTCTGTCAAAATAGGTATAATCCCTTATAGCAAGAAATAAGTATTTACATATTGTTCTCTCTATATAGGGTCTCATATAAATAATTTTAAAATACTGAACATTTAAAATGTTTATTAGTGGGAATGAATGGGAAGAAAATCTAAGGAAAATAGAAAAAAAATAAGAAAAGGAAGGAGAAACTTCCTTGAATGGCATGATAGTGTTGATGGCTCAGCTCCATAAAGAGCTTGCTATGTCAGGCACTGTATTAAGTGTCTCTGGAGTGTTAACTAATTTCATCTTCACAACAGCCAGTGAGGTGGGTATGCTTATTATCTAAAGCAATCTCTGCTACACAGATGAGGAAACTGAAGTACAAAGAAGTTCAGTAATTTCCTCAGATGAAGCAGTTAGTAAATAGCAGCCAACATAAACTGTTATTTTTGCCCAAAATGCTAGGGAGAAGAAACAAATAAAACGTGAATTTTCTTCTGCACACCAAACACCTATTCTAAATCTTGTCCCTGAGCTTCCTCACCCCAGCATTGCCGTTACTCCTCAGGCAAACACCCAAAGGCAGAAAACCCTGCTAGGACCCCGACAGCAGAATGAGCCAGGACTGGCTTCTTCACTTGTCACGGCACCAGAAACACAGTAAAGTCTCAACAAATGTCTGTTGGACCTCACTATTAAAAAAGCAGCTGGATGACTGAGGTTGAAGTAACGTCCTAGCCAGGCATTATCGGTCCAGTGTATGATTTGCACACTAGGGAAAATTAGGCTGCTCACCACAACCACCTGTCTTAACTCCTCCTTCTTAGAAAAAAAAAAAAAAAAAGTAAATATTCCTTAGAATAGGCAAATTATTAAGGCAATGACTGCTCAGTATACTTTAAATGAAATCTGAAAAGGTAGAAACACTATCTGATAGAATGAAGACAAAAACAGATTCAAAAGGCATCCAGGAGTCAAAGACAAGTACCACCACTTAATATGGTTGCCTAGAAATGTCAAATATGATGAAGTGGATATTAATACTGTTTTTACAGCTTAAAAAACTTGTTGAATTGATTTCAATATAATTCAAACATTTACTGAGAATATAGTACATAGAAAGCATTATTTCAAGTTATGTGAGGGACGGCAATACCCCGTCCCTAACCTCAAGCATCCTGGACTCTAGGAGGAGAGAAAAGCAAAGGGCAGAAAAAATTATAAAGCAAGGCAGACATGATACACCACTGAAGACAGGTAGAAGAAAAAGAAATTCCTTCTAAGTAGAGGAAATTAGGAATTGCTTTAGAGAAGCTAATAATTGAGGTAAGTCTTGAAGAACAGGACAAGATTTTGAAAACTAGAATGAGGAAGAGTGATTTTGAGTGAAGGAAACAAAATTGGCAAAAAGATAGGGACAGGAATAAATGCCAAGAAAGTAGCAGCATTTGCTACCAATGAGTAAGTAGATGAATGTGTGGTATGTAACCGTTTCAGGGAATAAAATGAAAAGAAATTGAAGCGAAAGTGTAAAATCCTTTGAATCCATGTTTAAAAGTTTCCATTTAATTCTGTCAAGTAGAAGAACCAATATGAACTAAAACACAGGGATGAGAGGCCTGGGATGTGCAGGGAAGGATAAAGAGTTCATTACTGAAGAATAAAGCACACTGTGAGGAGGAGTGGGAGGTAAGAATGGAAACATAGATGGGAGAGAGCATGAAGCAATCTTATTTCACAGCAACCAGGAATTTTAACAGTCTCACTGAAGTCTGCAAGACATGGATGCAAGAATGAAAACAGAGGTGTAACACAATCAGAATGAAATTCTATAAAACAATTCATTCTAGAGGGAGGATGAATTCCAGGGAAAAAGAGAAAGTTAAGTGTCTATTATATAAATCCAGGTCGGGGTGAAGTTAAGTAGGTAAGACAGCCTGAACTTAACTACAGGCAGTGGAAATGGAAAGGAGAGAGAAAACAGTTCCAGTAAGTCAGGAGGAAGCCTCAAACCCCAGAAGTCACCAAGATAGTCACACAAGAGAGGCGCTATCGGCAGTGAGAAAAGAGAAGCTCGGTTTCAGACACATTTTGTGAGACATTTGAGTTTGACCCAGTGTTTCCAACAGAACTCTCTGTAAAGATAGAAATGTTCACATCTGCACTGTCCAGCAGGGTGGCCACTGGACACAGGAGGCTATTAAGCATTTGAAATGTTGCTAGAGTGACTCAGGAACTGAATTTTCAATATAAATTTAAGTTGAATTTTAAATTGCCACACATGGCTAGTGGCTACTGTTTGGGACAGCACAGATCCAGAACTTAGCAGAAAACTCTATGCTAAAGATGTAATGTGATAATGGTGACGAAGGAAGTGTATGAGATTATGGAAAAGGTACAGAATACAGAAAGCAGAGTTTTAAATAGGGACTGAGAGCCCCAGGAAACACCAAGATTTGAGAAATATCCAGAAAAAAAGAGAGGCCTCAAAATGGAGGCCCAGAAAGGAAGGGGAGAGGAGAACAGGAGAAAATAATGTCACAGAAGCTGCAGAAAAACAGTTTTTCTGAAGAAAAAGTTAAGTGGCTGTGAGTGTCAAATGTCACAGAAAAGTCAAGAGAGACAATGACATAAAAGGGCCCATTAACTCCAGCAATACAGAGGCCACTAGTGACATTAGCAAGAATCCTTTCAGTGGAGCTATGGGGGCAGAAGCCAGGCTGCCACAGGCTAAGGAGTGAAAAGCTGTATGAATTTGCCCGTCTTCCTGTGAGGGGCACCATAACCTTCTCCATCAAACTCATTTTGGTAAGGTGCTGCCGAAGCTGAGAAGATCAAAGAACTATGAGGAAAGATGCTAGGACATGAGTCTACTATGAATATGTCTTTTCAAATATATATCTCTATATCTATATATCTGGATCATGGCATTTTCATTGACTGAGTCTGAGCTCCAAAACTGTATAGTGACCTTGTATTTTTTTCACATTTTACTTATTTTTCGAAAGAATTAACTTGCCCTTTATGAAGCGAAATTTATAAAGGGAATTAAAAACTATGTTAGTTTTTGTATCAATAAGAGTTAGGAAGTAGTCTAACTTCCTTGTTTGTTTTCTTTCCGTACATATTTCTATTAAATAAAAAAAAAAAATCACAGTTCATTCTGTGGGCACATGAAGATCCAGAAATTACCCAGCACCTGTTTACAACAATGTAAACAAATAAGGCCTCTGGATAAAATGTCATTTCTTTTTTGATGAGAGGAGCCCCCAAGTGGCAGAAACTGTGTAACGGGGCCTTTTAAAACCTTAAATAGGATGCATTTGAAAGCTACGTTCAAGTATTTTAAGAAAATAAATTAAGCCAAAATAGAAATAATTAAAAATGCAATACCTTGAAAGCAGATGCATTATCTCCAACAGCTTCTATCACCCCAGCCACATCTGAGCCAGGAGTATAGGGTAAGAGTGGTTTTCTACTGTAAGTACCAGAGCGAATGTATGTCTCCACGGGATTGACACCACATGCATGGACCTTGATTAGAACCTGCAATGACAATGTATTTTAGTTCACAGAAAGAATTTAGGCATTCACTCAGCCTTATGCAAGGACTGTGCTGATTATGGAAGCTATGAAATGGGAGAAGACAAAACAAAACAAATAAATGCTTGCCTTCGACGAACTCACATTCCAGTTTTACGAGCTAACATAAATTGACATGACAGAATGGCTTATGTACTGTATTAAAAACATTCTGGGGAAAATTGTGAAAGAAATATTTAAGGGAATATGAGGCAGAGACCTCTGCGTGTTCATCAAACTCGTTTTCTCCTTTTCCTGGGTACACACTAAGAGCAGTGCTTCTTTGCCTCCCTCATGGTTATGAGTAGCCAAGTGACTGAGTTTTAGCCAATGGAATGTTAGCAAAAGTGATAGCAGACACTTGCAGGCCTGACCCATTAAAACTTCCTAGCCAAGTCACACTGTGCTTTTCCTCTTTCCATGGAGATCCTGGAAGAGAGAGGTTGGCTGACAGAGCCACATGAAAGAAGAAGCTGGGTCCCTAAGTCACTGCTGGAGAACAGATACACACCCACATTTGGGAACTTTTAAATTTAGTGTATAAGACATACTTATCTGTGGCTGAACCATTGCCTTTTTAGGTTACAGCAATTGTAGGAGCTAATTTTACCTTAATTAACACAGAATGATTACCTCTGGTATAAGCATAAGGGAAGGCTTCATAAAGGAAGTAGTATTTGAGTTAGGGTTTAAAAGATAAGGACAAATTCTTCAGAAATGATAGGAAAAGGATATTTCAGGTAAAAAAAAAAATTACATGTGCAAAGACAGAGGAATGAAACGGTGTCTTAGAGAAACTGGACAAAATCTGATGGTGTTACAGCACTGTATCTCTATATGGAGAGGGAGTGATGAGAAATAAATTTGTAAAGATAGGTTATAGCCAAATTGTAAAACCTCTCATAGGCTTGCTAAGAAAATTGGACTTGGGACCCTTGGAGGGTGTAGTAATAAAAATACATAATTTTAAATCAACAGTATATTGTTAAAGTCATTGGAGAGGATTAAATTGTATACTTAAATTCTCATGAATCACACATGAAAAAGCATGAATGTAAAAGAAAATTGTTTTCCCAGCATGCACAAAATAAAAATGAATGTTTGTAAGAGAATAACTTATTCAAAACTCCTTATGTGTTCGTTCAGAAAAATCCAATTATTACACTACATAGATCACTCCAAACATCAAAAATTTTCTTATAACCAGAGGTTATTCCTTTTCATACATCTACCTCACTAATTATCAGATTTATGTTCACTTTATCAACGTCCATATGTATATGTTGTATGAATTCCATACTAATTCGATGTCTTTAAAAATCATTGTGAGTCTGATTCTTTTGAGTACTATGTGCAAGAGACTCACACTCAGTGTAATTATGGCCTCAATAAAGTAATTTTATTTCTACCTGATGGTCTTTTGGAATCGGTACTGCAACATCCAACTGCAGTTTCAGGACTTCTGGTCCACCAAATTCAAAAACTCTAACTGCTCTCATCAACTTCTGCCCGGTTGCCATGGTGATCTATATACTAAGAAAGAAAAAAATTAATGTATTGTCATATTGTATCTACGATATCACCATGTTTGTACCCCCTGGAGGGAACATATCAAACAATTCTTTCAAATAACAATTTCAATCATGAACTTACCACTGATCTCATTTCATTTTTAAGGACCTTTCATCTTATAAATCCTTCAGCTACAAAGCAAAATACTTCATGCTACTTCCTATAGGGATTCAGTGCCTTCAACAAAGGACTCAAATATGCAAACAAAAACATTTCGATAGACATAGCATGACACATATTTAGGTTTTCTTTTGTGTAAGCTTGGGTTGCAATATCTTAGAGATTTTATTAGTTTAGTTTTATTAACATTAGGTAAACTGACCTCCTTTTGTTAGATTATGAAATATTTCAAACATTTACCCGACACCCAGTATACTGGTTAATTTTCATATTGCTATGAAGAAGTACTCAAGACTGGATAATTTATAAAGGAAACAGGTTTAATGGACTCACAGTGCCACATGGCTAGAGAAGTCTCACAATCATGGCTGAAGGCAAAGGAGAAGCAATGACATGTCTTATACGGTGGTGGACAAGAGTGCATATGCAGGGGCGTTCCCCTTTAAAAAACTATCAGATCTTGTGAGGCTTATTCACTATCACTAGAATAGCATGAGGACCCCCTTCCCCCATGACTCAATTACTTCCCACCAGTTGCCTTCCATGACACATGGGAATTATGGGAACCACAATTCAAGATGAGATTTGGGTGGGAACATAGCCACACCATATCATTCCATCCCTGGACCCTCCTAAATCTCATGTCCTCACATTTCAAAACCAATCATGCCTTCCCAACAGTCCCCCAAAATCTTAACTCATTTCGGCATGAACACAAAAGTTCACAGTCCAAAGTCTCATTGGAGACAAGGTAAGTCCCTTCTGCCTATCAGCCTGTAAAATCAAAAGTAAGTTAGTTACTTCCTAGATACAATGGGGTTACAGGCAATGGGTAAATATCGCCATTCCAAATGGAAGAAATTGACCAAAACAAAGGGGCTACAGGTCCCATGCAAGTCTGAAATCCAGCGGGGCAGTCAAATCTTAAAGCTACAAAATTATCTCTTTTGACTCCATGTCTCACATCAGGTCACTCTGATAAAAGAGGTGGATTCCCATGGTCTCGGGCAGCTCTATCCCTGTGGCTTTGCAGGATAAAGCCTCCCTGCTTGCTGCTTTCATGGGATGGCATTGAGTGTCTGCAGCCTTTCCAGGCACACAGTGCAAGCTGTCGGTGCATCTATCATTCTGGGTTCTGGAGGACAGTGGTCCTCTTCTCACAGCTACACTAGGCAGTGCCCCAGTAGGGACTCTGTGCAGGGGATCCCAGGCCACATTTCCTTTCCACACTGCCCTAACAGAGGTTTTCTATGAGGGCTCTGTCCCTGTAGCATACTTCTAACTGGACATCCAGGCATTTCCCCACATCCTCTGCAATCTAGGTTGAGGTTCCCAAACCTCAATTCTTGCCTTCTATGCACTAGCAGGACCAACACTGCATGTACGTCTCAGAGGCTTAGGGCTTGCACCCTCTGAAACAATGGCCTGATCTGTATGTTGGCCCATTTTAGCCAAGGCTAGCATGCAGGATACCACGTCCCTAGGCTGCACACAGCATGGGGTCTCTGGGCCTGGCCCAGCAAACCATTTTTTCCCTCCTAGGCCTCTGGGCCTGTGATGGGAGAGGCTGCCACAAAGGTCTCTGACATGCCCCGGAGACATTTTCCCCATTCCATTATCTTGGTGATTAACATTTGGCTCCTCCTTACTTAGGTAAGTTTCTGTAGCTGGCTTGAATTTCTCCTCAGAAAATAGGTTTTTCTTTTCTATTGCATCTTCAGGCTGCAAACTTTCTGAACTTTTATGCTCTGTTTTCCTTTTAAACATAACTTCCAATTCCAAACCATATCTTTATGAATATATAAAACTAAATGCTTTTAACAATGCGCAAGTCACTTCTTGAATGCTTTGCTACTTAGAAATTTCTTCTGCCAGATACCCTAAATTATCTCTCTCAACTTCAAAGTTCCACAGATGTCTAGGGCAGGGGCAAAACACCACCAGTCTCTTTGCTATAACATAACAAGAGTCACCTTTGCTCCAGTTCCTAACAAGTCATCTCCATCTGAGACCACCTCAGCCTAGACTTTATTGTCTGTATCACTATCAGCATTTTGGTCAAAGCCATTCAACAAGTTTCTAGGAAGTTCCAAACTTTCCCACATCTTCCTGTCTTCTGAGCCCTCCAAACTGTTCCAACTTTTGCCTGTTACCCAGTTCTGAAGTCACTTCCACATTTTTGGGTATCTTTACCACATTACCCCACTCTAATGGTACCAATTTACTGTATTTGTTCATTTTCATACTGTTATGAAGAAATATCTGAGACTGGGTACAATTTATAAAGGAAAGAGGTTTAATGGATTCACAGTTCCACATGGCTAAGGAGACCTCACAATCATGGCAGAAGGCAAAAGAGAAACAAAGACACAACTTACATGGCGGCAGTCAACAGAGTATGTGCAGAGGAACTCCCCTTTACAAAATCATCAAATCTCATAAGATTTATTCATTATCATGAGAAGAGCATGAAAGTCCTGCTCCATGACTGAATTACCTCCCCAGATCCCTCCCATGACATGCGGGAATTATGGGAGCTACAATTCAACATGAGGTTTGGATGGGGACACAGCCAAATCATATTATCCAGCTTTAACAAACCTTAGCATTTTAAAAACCTAAAGCATTATAGATATAATTGAAGACTAGTGTACGAATCACCAAACCTGCCTCTGGCCCTTTAGTCACCTTTCAAGAGGTGACTATAACCACAAATTCAGTGCTCATCTTTCCCAAGCATTTAATATCACTTCTACATGTGTATGGAATATTAAATAATATGTGTTACTGTTTTGCATGTTTCAAACTTTATATAGTTTAAGAAATATAAAAATCTCAAAAACTTAATGCTGAAAGGAAAAAGCAAATTTGGATTTGAAAAAGAATTCTACAATTTGCCTTTTCCTTTCAGCATTAAGTTTTTGAGATTTATCAATGTTGAAACACTCGGCTTTATGTAGTTCATTCATTTTAACAAAAGGGGAAAAACATCAAAAACTAAAAACAATGCACCATACGCAATCTTTTGTAAATTACAAGTAGCATGTCTAACCTTTCTGTCCTACCACTGTTAATGTCAAATGAAATGAAAACTCAAAGTTAATATAAACTATAAAAAGGCAAATAACATTTGTATAGAAAATTACATGATCTTAGAAAATCTTCTGTACCTGTAAAGATGTAATGAAAGGGTTTTGACTATATATCCATAATTTTATCTGTGGGTTATCGTAATTTCTTGAAATCAACCAAATAGTATTAGATTCTGCCATTACCTAAAACATCTTCCTCAACCACAAAAAGTTTAAACATTAAAAAGAGTTGCAGAAACCAGGACCTGATATGAAAGAATTCAGACATTTACTGTATCAGAACTTCACACAGGACTACTCAGAATAGAGCCCACATTGGCTATAAAATGTCATTCCACATTTCCACATACAGTAATTGGGGGTAAGGGGTGGAATCAAAAATATTTTAGTAGCGTTACGTAAAATTCCTGATATAATTAATCAAAAGTTTGTGTCATTTTAAAACCTTAAAATGATTTAACACAGTGTCTAGCATAAAGAAGAAAGTGACATTTCCAAAGGTTGTTTAGCAATAACATATCCTGAAGGGTGGTCTTCAGGGAAAAAAAGAGGCAGAAGGAGGCAGACGGCATAAAGACTGCACTTTAGAACAGCTTGGCAGTCTCTGACTGGGAGGTGATCTGTCAGAGGGCAGGGCTGGGAAAAAACAGCCCAGTCCTACCCAGCAATCCCACCACTGTACTTGCATTCAGGTCTCTACTCAAGCAGAGAATTTCTTAGAAAAGAAAGTCAAAGTATCAAAAAAAGAAAAAAGAAAAAGGTTGCCCAGATCAGAGTTTTCCATGGTGGATATAAGAACATAGAGGTTTTTGTTTTGTTTTCTTTTTTGTTTGTTTGTTTTTGGTTTGTTTTCCACACAGTGTTATGGAAAGAGCAGGTTTTGGAATATGCAGCTCTAGGTGTGAGTCCCAGCTCTATCACCTAGGATCTACATGGTCTTGGACAAGGCAGTCAACCTTTTGAGTCTCAATTTCCTCATCTGAAATTTAGGCTCCCACTCAGAGTTACGTGCTAGAGACATGGCAAGCACCAAGCACAGAACTTAGTAAACGTAGGCTCTTGTATATAGCAGACATCGTTATTTCTCCCTCTATTGTTCTTTTCAATTTCTGAATCATAAGGATTGCCTGAGCCTAGGAGATCGAAGCCAGCATGGGCAACATGGTAAACGCCCATCTGCAAAAATTAAAAAAAAAAAAAAAAATAGCCAGGTGTGGTGGCAAGCACCAGTGGTCCCAGCTACTTAGGAGGCTGAGGTGGCGGGATCGTTTGAGCCCAGGAAGTTGAGGTTGCCGTGAGCCATGATTGTGTCACTGCACCACTCCAGCCTGGGTGACAGAGTGAGACCCTGTCTCAAAAAAATAATAAAAATAAAAAAGAAAAAGGCAGAGTAATCATTAAAATGTTATTTAAAAATATACACTCTATAGTTCTATAATCATCTTTAATTTAATATAACGATATTTACAGGACTCTGATTGTCAAAACAAGCTTATTCTCAAAGAATTCAGTCTAGAAGAGGACTTAAACAAAACATTAATACCAAACATTGATTGTTACCCAATGTGTATTTTTCTGAACCTTAAATATACGTAAAGCAGTGTGTTAAACTCAGAGAGCAAGGAGAAAATGCCCCACGCTGCCCCTACCTCTGTAAGCTGTGCTCTCTCTCTCTTATACCTACATACATACTCTATGACAAGCTTGCTCTTTTTTCATTTTCAATATCTACTTACTTCCTACCTATGTATTTCTTTCAAACACTCATATCTCACAACTACCATAAAAAAAAACTATTTAAAAACAAAAGCAAAATTACTCTGAAATAGGATCTGTATATCCCCCCCCACCCCCACATTTTGGCATTGGCTAAGTTGAGAGAAAGGAATAAAAGAAGGAAACTTGTCCTTCCTACTGGATTTGGAAGACTCACCTGCTTTGCCCAGTACTATACTGCCACATTAGCCTATCGGGCTTGTAAAGTGATGAGGTACGGCCTGACCACACTATCTCCTACTTGGCTTCTGCTGATCTTATTCACACTGAGCCTCTAGCATTCTGATGGATCAGGCTCCAACCTGCACTCGTTGCCTTTGAACTTAACCTATCCACGGGATCATCGTATGCTTCATAATGATGAAACATGTCAGATGAGATCATAAAAAGAATAAAAGAATGTGGCATACTAATAGTAAATAGGATAATACTCAAACTCCTATAATACCTCATTTCTTCTAAAAAGCATAAGTCTTCCACCTCCATTGATATAACTATTTTCACAACAGGTAGAGAAGTTATTTAAACTATTATTTTATGCAGAAGTAAAAATAAAATCACCATCCATTTTATAGATGAGGAAATATCTCAAGAGGTTAAGAGACTTGGCCAGGGTCACATAAAAGCAAAGCTAGAACCCAAGTCCTATACTTAAATGGTGTTAGCTGACTTTTTTTTAACTTTATTTACAATCTTTTTCATCTCACCCTTTGAAATGTTGGCATATAAGACCTTTTACTTCATAAACTTTATAACAGTAATAGTGAGACAGACTAAGCTAGAAAATGTGAAATCAAACTAACCTGCAGGTAGTTATTTTATGATTAAGGCATCCTTAGTGTTTGAAATTTCTCAAATGCCCACTAAGTCAGGGAACGCTGCAGAAATACAAAGTACATGATTCTATTTTTAAAAATTAATAAAAAAAATTACTCCCTAGCATTGGAGCCTTGTGGACAGGACAGGCCTTTCCAGTGCGTCTGTTTTTTTTTTAATTAAACCGTGCTTCAAACAGGCCTTCCTATTTATCAAATAATTTTTTTTAAACTTAGAGTACCTTGGTTTAATTTTTGATTTTACTTTTTACCTCTGAAAGGCTGCCAATAGGCCTTACGAATCTAGCAAACAGAAAATCCAGAATCCTTCCTCCAACGGTGATCTTTTCCTCGCTATGCTTGTATCCATTTGATAAATTAAAGGAATTGGGAAATAGTTAATATATTTTAACACAGGATGAACAGATCAACTCACAAAGCCAGAGCAAAGAAACATGGGACAAAAGCAAAAGTAAAATTAAATAAGAAATTTGGCAAGAATTTTAAAAATTGAAAACTTAGAAAAAGAAAAAAATTGAAAACTTAGAAAAAGAATCATTGTAAAATGTTCTGCTGCCAATAAGAAATGACTCATGTGAGCATATGGTTTATTATTCTTAACCCAGAAATATAAAAAAGGCAAGAATTACAAGTGGTCAGAGAAAGTCTCTTCTTGGCGTGTGATCTTGTCAGGTCACTTCTGCTCATTTGTGATAGGATGGGGTATGAAGAGGGGAGGAGTTTAGGAGCTGATTCCAGTCTGTTCCCTAGTGTTGGAAGAGTAGAGCTCGGAGAGATTTGCTGCTGAACTTTGTGCTAACCAGACACGGAGTCACAGTGGCTTCAGTGGGACTCTTCCACCAATTTCCATTAGCTATGGACAAGCATTCCAAACTTTAGCCTTTAAACGGTTTAATCATTGACACACCTTCCCTGGTCACTGAGTGTCCTCTAGAAACTCAGTATAAACATCCAACGATGTGTTAATAGAGTGTTTCGTAAGTTTGTTTTGAAGATTATTCCAGGTGGGGGGGGCCTCACAGGTCAATAAAACCATACATTTCTCTCCGAAAGTAGACTGCAATCTGGGAAAGCTGGAGGAAGATGGGGCGGAGAGCTCCGGGAAACCTGTAATTGTGGGAATCCAGGAGAAAAAAATCTCCTACAACTGGGCTGTGGGAAGGGGTCTGGGCAGACTGCTGCAGGAAACCCCAAACCCAGGCACAGGCTACAGGAAAAGTCAAGCAGGTGACTGGAGGTGGGTGCAGCGTGACATTGGTGGTCGGGGAGTGCGGGGGAGTGGGGGAGACTGGGCAGGGGTAGTGCCAAAGGGCGCCTCTTGGTGTAGTAGCCTAAACTCAGAGCCTAAACGCACGAGCAGGGCTAGGAGCCCAGGACCAGAAAGCAAAACGCCCTATGTGATTTACGGACCGGAACTTGCAGCCCCTGGAGAGGAATGGCTTCGATCTGGAGCTCGTTATGCACTAGTTCTCGGGGAGGACAGAGGGCAGGAAAGGAGTGCAGCTAGAATCCTCGGTTCCACTTGGACGAGCAGTGGGGAGATTCGCTGACTGAACAACTAAGGAGACTTTTTAAAACCACTTACCAGAATCTAGAGTGGGAATTAAAATCTGCGAGGGCTTCTTCGGATTCCGCAGAAGGAAGCCTTCCACATCTCCAACTTTTGCAGGCTCCGCCTAGAGCGTGCTCCACCCCCAGACGATGGCCGGAGACGCTCCCAAATTCAGAACGACGAGGAAGTTTGGACCTTTCCGGCCTCCGCTCGCTTCAATATGGCTGCCCCCAGGGAGAGACGAGTCTACCGTGAAGCTGAGCGCAGACCCTGAGTCCTACACCCATGGATCGCATCGCGGAGTTCAGGAAATGGAAGGTGCAATGTTTGAGCAAAGCGGACCTCAGCCGGAAGGGCAGTGTGGACGAGGATGTGGTAGAGCTTGTGCGGTTTCTGAACATGCAAGATCAATTTTTTACCACCAGCTCCTGCGCTGGCCGCATTCTCCTCCTTGACGGGGTGAGGCCCCTTTGCGCCCGTCCAGCGCCTGCCTTCTAGTGCGAAACTTTAGGAGCCCTGTGTGCTCACCCACTGGCCACCCGATCCAGCCTGTATATCCAGCCTGTCTGTTCCTCTGCGGGATGGTCTCTGTTTCTTTATTGGGGAAATTTAGGGGATTAGATCAGTGCTTCTAAAAGTTTAACGTGGCTATTAATCAGCTAAGGATCTTTTAAAATACAGATACCGATTCTTTAGGTGTAGGGTAGGGCCTGATACTGTGCATTTCTAGCAAGTGCCCAAAAGATGTTGAAACGACTGACCTGGGAACTATCTTGTATGGCAAGGGTTAGAAAACTTGATTTTATTATCTGAATACTAAGAAAATTTAAAGACTTTGTAGCCTGTCAAGGTATTGAATGCGGGAATCCGCTCACCAACAGCTCTGACAAATCATTGTTACTGCGGGCTTGAGCATCACCAGGGTTAAGGAGTTCACTGACTCCTGGTGAGCCCCTTCATTATTACAATTCTTATTACAACTGGTAGTTTTACGCAGAGATAAGTTTGATCGTATATAATTCAGGATGGTTAGACTTATGATTTTTAACTTCATGGTGGGTTGGCTGAGGTAGTAAATGCATTTTTGGCTTACATTTTCCACTTATGACAGATGTATTGGGATGTAACCCCATCATAAATCAAGGAGCATCTGTACAAACTATACCTCCTTATTTTTAGGTTCAGTTACCCCAGTCAACAGCGGTCTGAACATATTACATGGAAATTCCAGAAATAAACAATTATTAAGTTTTAAATTGCATGCTGTTCTGAGTAGCATGATAAAATCTTGAGCCAACCAGTTCCTTCCAGAATGGGAGGTGAATCATCCCTTTGTCCAGAATATTCCACTATATACTCTTGCTGCCCTTTAGTTACTTGGTAGCCCTCTGGATTATCAGATCGACTGTGGTGGTAAATCATAGTGTTCGTGTTCAAGTAACTCTACTTTACTTAATAATGGCCCCAAAGTAAGAGAGTAATGATGCTGGCAATTTCAATCTGCCAACAGTAAGTCATAAAGTGCTTCTTTGAAGTAAAAAGGTGAAAGCTCTTAAGGAAAGACTTAAGGAAAAAAACCCAGCATATGCTGAGGTTGCTAAGATCTACGGAAAGAACGAATCTTCTGTCAGTGAAATTGTGAAGAAAAAGAAATTCAAGCATCTGAGGTTTCAGGCATCCACTAGGGGGTCTTGGGACATTGTCCCTGAGGATAAGGCTGCTTGGGAGTGATACTACTTAGATTAAAAACCACTGGCTACGTGACCTTAGGAAAGTTATCTCAACTCTACCCCTTCCTATTCTATGATCTGAGGATAATAAAGAGTATCTGCTTTATAGGGATTTTGTGTGGAGAAAATACGATAATTCATTGGAAATAATTAGCATTGTGCCTGGCCCATGCTAAGTGCATTGTAAAAGTTGACTGTACTTATTTTATTGGTAGTATTATATTAAGAGCATGGAAGGCAGCATGTTATTAGGCTCATTCTTTAGGTTCATTATTGACTGATCATTCATTTGCTGATCTCTCACATTAGCAGAGCCTGTTCATTTTTATATCACTTCCATTACCTCCAGAGCACTGGCATTCTTGTCCACACACTCTGTCTTGCCTGGTTTCCACAACTCTATCTCACCTGGATTTTTGCAGTGGTTCCCTAACAAGTCACCTAACTACTCTTCTCCAAACCATGTTTGACACCGTTAACAGATTCATGTTTTTAAATTACAACTCTGCTTATCTCTCACCTATGCTATGTTTTATTTTATTTATTTATTTATTTTTATTTTTTTGAGATGGAGACTTGCTCTGTCGCCCAGGCTGGAGGGCGCTATGTTTTATTACACATTTTTTCTACATTGGAACATCCAAGTGCTTACTCTAGTATACCTTTCAACCTTATTTTCCATTGCTTTTCTTCATCTTTAGCTAGTTACTGAAACTGAACTATTCTTTTTCATCCTGTATTTACTTGCTTTTGCTCATGTGTTTTGGGTTTTTTTTTTTTTTTTTCTGAAATGTTTTCCCATCTCTGCACATCTGAGTCATGACTCCCAAACTCCCCTCTCCCACCTGAACACACTCACAAACACATACTACCTCCTTGGAAGTAGTGACTGCTTCTGAACTGGTTAGTATTTTCATTTCTCATCTTACACCTTGTATTATGGGTTTTTGTTGTTGTTTTTGTTTTTTTTTTTTCATCTGCCTTATTTCAGTAAGGATTTGGGGCAACTTACTCCAGGCAGCACAACTAAAAATAAAAAGTGGGAAAATCTGGATAAGTAATATATAGATAAGATGAAGCCAGTGATGGCGTTCGTTTCCAGTCCTACCATTAGATCCTGTAAACTTGCTAGAAGTGGGCCATATATTTGACTCTAAGATTAGAGTAGCCAGCCCAAGATCAGATACATAAGTCACCATCACCACAGTTGTACAATGAAGTCAAAATATTTATTTAGGACATGCACAGCAATTCCCAGTTCCAAGGCCAAGAGAGCAGAGTCTCCTGTGGACCTATTATATAAATAGTTACTTTGAGTATAATGATTTCTGTTCATGTGGTTTCCTGCATCCTTTTTCCAGTATCCTTGAGGAGTGGGTTCTGTGTATACCCAAAGTACCTAATAGAACTTTGCAAATAAACTTTGTCCAATTTAGGTTAATATTAAAATGTTTGCCTTCTTGAACTTTGCAAATAAACTTTGTCCAATTTAAGTTAATATTAAAATGTTTGCCTTCTTGAAACTTTGACCTTTCAATCTTAGTTCCAGCCTTTAGGACTATGTCTAAAGTCTAATTCAGAGGTCACAAATTTATGCCTGTAGAGACCAAGGAAGTATTATAAATGTGTGAACAACATAGGTGGCAGTAGAGTTGTAGGTCTTGTGTGGAATTGGGACACTGCTGTTCTACAAAAGAAATTAATTTTTTTTTTCCTTTTTTAAATACTATGCTAGCCAAATAGCTAGAGTACAACTCAGGTGCTGCTGGTCTTATCCCTTACACTAATTCCTTTTCTTGCAAAATCATGACCATATTTCAGAAGATGTTTATTAAGTAGTTTTACCTTTCAAATCATTTTCTACCTCAAGTTATTTGTGCTCATTCTTGTTCTGAGTTAACATTACCCAAAAACATACTGAATTGTTTTAATTAACACTTAAAATCCTGACTTGGGATTATTAGTTTAAGAAGGCCTATAATATGCTATGCATTATGCTTATTGCTTTTATTAATATTGTATGATTAAATTATATTATTTTTATTTTAGGGTATAAATGGTTTTGAAGTTCAGAAACAAAACTGTTGCTGGCTACTGGTTACACACAAACCTTGTATAAAAGATGATGTGGTAAGTTTTAAAAAATACATTTGGAAGTTAACTTTTAAATTCACAATTACTTTAAATACATATGACAAGAATAGAAAATTCAAGGTGATTTGTATGCATAATCATAATAGCCAAAGAATATAAAACCTAGAGAGCTTTCATTACAATGGCTGTTTTTGGGTTGTTGGAGATAAAAGTATGGAAGCATTACTGCTTCTCAACAAAACACATCCTCTTGGACACGCAGGAAGTTCATGTATTAGACTCTTATTAGATCCAAATTTTGAATTTTAATTCTGCCATTTGATAACCCTGTAACCTAGAACAAATAATAGAAAGAGAAGGGGATTAGCGCTATCTGTGTGTTACTGGCTTTACTGATGTAAATAAATTATACACTACTTACCTGGATTGCTTTTTGAAAACGTTCGTATCTCTGCTGGGTTACTTAGTTTCCTAGGTTAAAGAGTTTAGATGAATTCATAAGTTTTTATCAGCCAGGCATTTTTCATTCCCAGTGAATTTACAAATCCAATTCTGTTTTAATCAAAAAAGATAATTTATTTAACTGGAAAGGATGGATAGAGCTAGAATCAAGTATTGCTAATTCAGATGTTCACATCTTTAGAGTACCCACTTCATCTCCATCTTTGGGCACTGGTTCTCTTTGCAGTGTGACTTTATTCTCTTCTGCTGCAGGTAATCTTCTTTATGGTAGAAATGAAAGCTGCCAGCAACCCCAGTAGGAAAAGACTTCCTTTTCTAACAATTCATATGTCTATCCTAGAGAAAGACTCAGAGTTGTCCTGCTCAGATGAGTTGCTCTCCCTCTTAGGTCAATTATTTTTGCTAGTGGAATGAAATAATATCTGTGATCAAACATAAGCAAGCACTTGGCACCTCTGGTATTCTAATAGAGTGATGTGTAACAGGGTCATGATTGACAGCCCCACCAGAATCAAATGGTGTGAGGGAGGGACAATGTTGGCCAGGGATTCTGGGTAGACAATAATAACTGTCTCGTATAAATTCTAGCTCAGACATAATATATGTTTCACTGTGCTGCAGGATACACTATAAGTTGGATGCAACCAAAGTCAAAAGGTAGGTAGGTGCTTCCTAGGGAAGAGACTAGTACATGAGTCAAGGTCACTAACAACAACAACACACATACTAGGCTCAAGTGCTGTAACATTTACTTATAGCAGGAGGAAAGAGACTATACAAAATCTAGCCTTTTGCAAGGCATCAGTCCCCATGGCTAGCAGATTGGTTCCACAGCTGATCAGGGCAGAGTGATACACCTCCCTTTGTGCTGCAATAGAAGGACCCTAACCCTTGCCCCATAAGGTCTGACATACAGAAAGCTAGGAACATGCTCAGGGGCTCAGGGGCCATTGGTTCTCATGTAGCTAAGCAGTTCCAAGGAATTTTTTTTTTTTTTTGAGACGGAGTCTCGCCCCATTGCCCAGGCTGGAGTACAATGGCATGATCTTGGCTCACTGCAACCTCCGCCTCCCGGGTTCAACTGATTCTCCTGCCTAGCCTCCCAAGTAACTGGGATTACAGGTGCGTGCCACCACACCCAGCTAATGCCAAGGGGATTTTATGCGTGCCTGTTACAAAGGGAACAAGAACTTACTGGCTGTGCTCTGAGCTCATTGCATGTGGTGCTATTTGTGAGCTCACTAGTGCTCTTGGTGAGCGCTGGTACTCGGTACAGGATGCTTTTTGGGAACACAGCTTGCAGTCAGGCTTTGTTTGGACCCTTCTCTCACATTACCTGTGTCTCTATGTTGATCTAATAAAAAAAAAATTTAAACAATGCTAATGCAGTTTTTGTATACCACTTTCCCTTAGGAAAATTCTGTTATGGAATTAAAGTAGTAGTTTACCTCTTCAAGGTACACTAATAGATGGAAAGAATGGTAGAGAAGATTTATGGAAGAACTAGAAAGTTTAAGAAAATAAGCAAATAAGTTTTTGGTGAAAAAGAACCAAGAAAGCAGAGGAAAAAGTTATTGCAGAAAAAGTATGCTGAGTGATTCTGAAAATTTCTACGAGAAATTGAAGTTATGTGTGGGGTTAAGAGTCACCAAAGGACAGGGCATATACTTGTGTCTGATATCACTTTTCATTTGTTTAGATTGTAGCTCTAAAGAAAGCAAATGGTGATGCCACTTTGAAATTTGAACCATTTGTTCTTCACGTGCAGTGTCGACAATTGCAGGATGCACAGATTCTGGTAAAATTTTGTTGTAATTATACTTGAATGTATAGGTACATGGGTAGGTGTAATTTTAAACTTTTAACTTTTTATACATATCAATGAGATTTTACCTTATTC
Source organism: Saimiri boliviensis (assembly GCF_048565385.1). Taxonomy (NCBI): domain Eukaryota; kingdom Metazoa; phylum Chordata; class Mammalia; order Primates; family Cebidae; genus Saimiri; species Saimiri boliviensis. The sequence goes on from NC_133459.1 coordinate 72,728,038, forward strand.
AAGTAGTTATGTATTTGTTTATTATTTATTGATCTGCTCAATCTGTTTTTTTTTTAATATTAGGAAGAAAGAGTACCTAATCGTTACTAGGAAAATATAAGTCCCAAGTTATGGTTCCTGTTTTCTTTCTTAACGGTTTTATTTCTAAATTTTACTTCAGCATTCTGGTTTGTTTTTGTTTGCCAAGTTTTAAGAAAAAATACTGTGGAACTCCATGTACCATTAAGTGTTTTAAAGAATATTTCATTTTTCTCATTTAAATGAACATGAGGTAAACATCTGTTTAGTCTTCATTCTTCTTTTTATACCTTTTATATATTTATGTATATAACTAAATTGCATTTTAAGCAACAATAATGTATTGAGTTTCAGTATGTCAAGTACTAGGGGCCCAGTGATGAACAAGATTATAGACTGTCTTGGTTCCTCTCCCAAAGTCAGGAGACAGCAAAAACAAACAAGTGAACAGCCAAATTGAAAAACAAAACAAACAAACAAAAAAATGCAAGTTGCAAAATGTTCTAAGAAAGGAAAAAACAACTTGGTAATAACAGTCCAAAAAGCAGCTCACTTGAAGACAGGCTTCTCTAAAAAGGTTTATTTAAGCTAAGACTTAAAGGAACAGAAAGAGTTAGGCATGCAGTTGGGAAATGAACATTCCAGGAAGATGGAAATGTATGTACAACGTTTCAGTGTGTTTAGTGAGTGGAAAGAAGGTGAGAGAAGGAGGCTGGGGCCAGGTCAGGTAAGGCTTTGTTAGACCAGATTAAAGAGCTCAAATTGCTTTCTGAGTTCAGGGAAAAGTTATCAAAGGGACAGTTTTAAGCAAAGAGTGCTTTCTAGGTTTTGGTTCCGAAAAACTCAGTTCTGCTTTAGCGTAGAGACAGGAGTGCAGAACGTGAAAAGAGGTGAGTTAGGAGTAGTTTGTGGTGATCTAAGTGTGAAGTGGTGGTGAGTTGGCTGAAGGTGATAGCAGCAAAGAAGGTGAGAAAGGAATGGATTCTAATTATGTTTCAGTGTTTTAATCTACAGACTTGTAAGGTTGCCTGGAAAAGAACAGCCTGAGGGAGGAGAAGAAAGAGGAATCAAGGATAGATAACTACTTAGATCTGACTGGAGCCCCTGGCTTTATGGTAGTAGCCTTTATCTAGATGGCAAGTGCTGAAGTTGAAGGAATGGGAATCAAGAATGTGATTCATATGTTAAGTGCGAAATGTCTGTAAGACACCTGTTTTTGTCTGCTAGCATTGCCATAACAAAAAGCACAGACTGGATAGTATAAGCAACAGAAATTTATTTTTCTCACAATTAGGAGGCCGAAAGCCCAGGATCAAGGTACTGGCAGGGGTGGTTCTTCCTGAGGCCTTTGCCCTTGGCTTGCAGCAGCTGCCTTCTTCCTGTGTCCTCTCAAGGCCCTTTTTCTGTGTATGCATGCCACTGATGCCTCTTCTACTTCTTGTAAGGACATCAGCCCTGTTGGATCAGGGCTCCATCCTTATGACCTCATTTAACCCTAGTTACCACCTTAAAGGTCCCATCTCCAAATATAGTTACATTGGAGTTTAGTGCATCAGCACACAAATTTCGAAGCCCTGTAGGCACAATTCAGTCCATAACAATACCACCTAAGTGAACATTTCAAATAGGCATTTGGGTACAAGTCTGGAAGGCAGGGCAGCCATCTGGAGTGAGGATAAACATTGAGAAGACGCCAATACACAATTAATATTTTAAGCTGTGAGCCTAGATAAAATCATCTTTGCAGAAAGTACAAAAGATAAAGGGAAGAGGGCCTGAGGAACACGAGCATTTAGAGATATTCTCCAAAACATGGTGTTTAATCATTCAGTGGCGCATGGCTTCAGTCTCTGCTCTAACACTGACCTTTTATCTAAACTTGTTTTAGTCTCATTTTACCACTCCACATCCCTGATGCACCTCCAGACTTGAACTCTCCTGTTTCTATATCCATGTTCTGTTCTCTGTGGTAATCCTGATTGAGCCCAGCCATGCTCTTCTCTGGGCCTAAGCCTCTATGAAAGGCTAACATTTCAGGGAGTTAACTGAGAAATTCACCATTCACAGCCTCTTTTTGAGCGCATACATACCGAGTGTCAGGCAATCTGCTAAGTATTAGGGAAAAGCAGAAAAAGACAGGTAATATCCCTCCCTAAGGAGCTTACATTTGTATTCTAGGGGACAGAGGCAGAAAATAAGTATGTAAATAAACATAATTTCTCACTGTGAGATGTGCTATAAAGAAGATAAGAAGAGCACTCCACTAGAGAGTAAGGGGAGAGCTGTGTTTAAAGAGAGTGGTTAAAGAAAGCCTTTAAGGTTGCACTGAGCAGGGATTGCGCCATTGTACTCCAGCCTGGGTGACAAGAGTGAAACTCCATCTCAAAAACAAAAAAGAAGACCTTTTTTGAGCAGTAGCATTGAATGGAAACAGGATGAATGACAAGAAACCCACCAGGGAAAGTGTCCTGATAGAGGAACAGCAAAAATAAAGAATTTGATGCAGGAAAGTGTTTGGAGTATTCAAAGAACAGAAGGGAAGCCACTCAAGGTTAGAGAAAATAGCAGAGGGTGGAACAAATAGAACATCCTTAGTCATGGTTTAGAGCAAGCGTCCCCAAACTACGGCCCATGGGCCGCATGCGGCCTCCTGAGGCCATTTACCTGGCCCCCCCACCGCACTTCAGGAAGGGGCACCTCTTTCATTGGTGGTCAGTGAGAGGAGCACAGTATGTGGCGGCCCTCCAACAGTCTGAGGGACAGTGAACTGGCCCCCTGTGTAAAAAGTGTGGGGACGCCTGGTTTAGAGCTTGGATTGTGTCGCTGGCTAGTCTGCAAGAATGGTTTGAAGGGGGTGAGAGTGAAAGCAGAGACTTAATTGGGAGACTCCTCCAGAAGTTAAGGAGAGAGGTGATAGAGACTTGAAGAAGAGTGGGCAGTGGATGTGGCAAGAGCTGGATGAATTTGAGGTATGTTGTTGAGATGGTATCAGTAGGAATTGGGTATAGGGAATGAAGAAGTAGAAAGCATCAGGGCTATCTAGGTTTGGAGCTTGAGCAGCTAAATGGATGATGGTGTCATTTACTGAAATAGAAAGACTGGATGTGAGAAAAATAGATTTATATAAGGGAAAATCAGTTTCAGAGTAGAGATCTGAACTGGAAATGGGATTCATCTATATATATATGATATTTAAACCAGGGAATCGCAAAAGGAGAACATGTACTTAGAGCAAGTTTTCTCAGCCATGGCACTATTGGCATTCCAGGTGAAATAATGATTTGTGTGGGGCTGTCCTGTACAGTGGAGAATGTTTGCGCTGCATCCCTGGCCTCTACCCACTATTTGCTAAAGATCCTCCTTCCTCTTCTTTTGAGTTGTGACAACTTAACAACCAAAAACGTCTTCAGACATTGCCAGATGGCCCCTGGGGTTCGAAATGATTCTTGCTTAAGAACTTCTGAGCTAGAGAAAAGAAGGGACCCATGTCTGCTCCTCAGGGCTCTCTGACATTTAGAGACTGATAAAATAACTTACAAAGTCACCCCAATCAGATCAGAATTTTTGTGCTTTTTATACTTTTCTCATATCATTTCAACAAAGGTTTTTAAGCAATAGAAGGGACACTGAGAAACATTTTACTCATTTAAAAAAGATATTGTTTTATTTATTTTTATACAACATAATTAGAAGAATGATTGTTTTTGGTTACATTCTGCTTTATGGAAGCAGTCACTAGCCAAATATCGCTGTTTGTTATTGAAGTCTACTTACACTCTTTCTCAATGACACTTCCATAGTTTGTATTTAATATTTTCCCTGATGTTAGGAGTTTGATAAAAATCATTTTTAAGCATAGTCCATATTGGCTAGCCAAAAAAATAAATAAATAAATATAGGTTTTAGGGTTATATATGTTTCTGTAGTTTGTGGAGTCAAACAGATAATGTTATTAGCCACAGTATCAACATTTAACAAGTTTTATTTTCTTACAGCATTCCGTGGCAATAGATTCTGGTTTCAGGAACTCTGGCATAACAGTGGGAAAGAGAGGAAAAACTATGTTGGTAAGATACGTTTTGTCAAAGAACAATTTTTACAGTGTTAAGTGATCCAGAGATTGAATAACCTAATTAGACTCCTGCCTTCAGTGTCTCCTTACTCAAATCTTCTTTCCATTCTCTTATTCATAAATGTGTAGTGACTTACTCCTTCCTACAGGGCAAAGTTCAGAGTTTAGATTTGCATTTGAGGTCTTATTTTATAATATTCTTTTCCACTTACCTTTAACCTGATTCTTAACTCTGCCCTCCTCATCCTAAGTAGGCAAGGCCCAAAATTGCTGTGACATCATGGAAAGAGTCACAGAGGGAGTTCAAAGTCCCCTGTACTGACACCTGCTGGATCACAGCTCTACTGTGTGAACTTGGGCCAGCTTCTCCATCCCTCAGGGTCTGAATTTTCTCAGCAGTATCAGTGGTCCAGCAAACTACTGTCCTAGGGCCATCTTCGGCCCACATGGGGCCAGATTCCACTATACTCATTTGATTCATTATTGTCTGAGGTTGTTTTTGTGAGACAATGGCAAAATTTCATAGTTGTAACATACTGTACAGCTTGCAAAGTCAGAAGGTGTTTATTGTCTGTCCTTTTAGAGAAAAGTTTTGCCAAGTTTTTGACTAGATGATCTTAAAAGACTTGGATGCTTTTTGAATCCTCAGGTCAAGCTAGCCCTTAGATATTTTTCCCTATTGTGATCTCCTGTGGTATTTACATTTTGGCATGGCTTATATTGTTTGTTTTTGAACTATTTGAGATTACCCTCCTTCTACCTTCCTATACTGTCCTATTATCTGTCTGTCTTTAACAATAACCTATATCCCAAAAATAGGAGTGGATTACAAAAGAGGACACCCATAAAGCATAGCTAAATAGAAAATTTAAAAAAAAACAAAAAAAAACCCCAAAAAAACCCAAAAAAACTCAGGGCCTCCAAATGTTTTCCTCATATTCAAAGTCTTAACCAGACTATTTTGCATCTAACTGTTTATGTTTATCTCCCACTCATGTACTTATGCTCCAGCCATATAGAAATATTAGTGGTTTTCCAAGAGTATCATGCTCTTTCATGTCTCTCTGCCCACAGATAAGTTGTTCCTCTGGCTGGAGTTCTCCCCACCTTCTATTTTTTTTTTTTTTCTTGAGACAGAGTTTCTCTCTTGTCACCCAGGATGTAGTGCAGTGGCACGATTTTGCCTCAGTGCAACCTCCACCTCCTGGGTTCAAGTGATTTTCCTGCCTCAGCCTCCCAAGTAGCTGGGATTACAGGCCCTTGCCACCATGCCCAGCTAGTTTTTGTATTTTTAGTAGAGATGGGGTTTTACCATGTTGGCTGGGCTGGTCTCAAATTCCTGACCTCAGGTGATCCACCAGCCTCAGCCTCTCTTAATTTTTATGTCTGGTGAAATTTCACTCATTCTTCAAAATCCCAACTCAATTGCTGATTTTCCCATAAAGCTGAGTCCTTAGACTCAGTTAGTTGCTTCTCTTCAACATTTTCTTGGCATTATATGTGTGTGTGTGTGTGTGTGTATGTGTTTCTTCCGTCATAACTCTTAAAGCCAGAGACCATGTTATAGTCACCCTGTATCTTCACGCCTTATAGGGGGCCTAGAACATTGCAGATGCTCAATAAAAGTTAATGGAGTGATTTAGTCTCATAATAATTTTTGTAGCATTTGTATGGTTGTTCTTAACCTCAATCCAGTGTTTGGCTTTACTTGGAACATGCTGACTATTTCATCAACAAGGCTATTAAGATTGTCAACCCTGAAGCACTGAGAAGCAGGCATTGTGTATGACAGAGGAGGCACGGTTTACTCTTGGCACCATACTCTGCTCCAGGAGCACTGAGACTCTTTGCCATCTAGTTCCTTTGATTTTCCCTTAAGATTTCTATTGAGGTTTTATTTCTTTGTTTTCTTTAAGTTGTGTATCATGGCTCTCTAAGCTATAGTGAGATAGAAATTGTTAAGTTATTTGATTATTTGATAACATCTGCTTCTCTGAAAGACAATGAATAGAATGCCTTTCTTTAGAAATGACTGTAGATGATGGGAAAATTCTATTTAATCTCCTTTGATTCAACTGTGTTCAGCTGAATTATATCAAAGCACAAACCTAACTGCTGTAATGGAACTAAAGTATGTTCAAACACAGCCCAGATTGGGACTTTTCTTTAGTTACTTTCAGTGTCTGTGGTATCTTAAGTCTTCATATCTAAATTGTTTTTACCTTATAGGCTGTCCGGAGTACACATGGCTTAGAAGTTCCATTAAGTCATAAGGGAAAACTGATGGTGACAGAGGAATATATTGACTTCCTGTTAAATGTAGCAAATCAAAAAATGGAGGAAAACAAGAAAAGAATCGAGAGGTATTTCCATTTTATTCTTACATGCCTAGGTCATCATGAAAACATTAATGCATGCCATCTTCAGTTTATAATGCCAACTGCTTATCCATTTGTAGATAATTTAAAAATCTATTTTATTATCATCAGTAATAAAAAAGATGATCAAAGTAATAGATGAGAGTAGGTCAGGCTGCCATGGGCACTAAATGGAGCATAAGGGAGAGTCTCTCTGGGGGATGGCAGGGCACATGATCACCAGAAGCCAAAAGAAAGGGAAGAAACATAATCTTTTGGGAAAGACAGCCCAGCAGCCACAGGAACTGTAACTGATCAAGTTGAAGGCAGCCAGGGAAGAGGTGCACACTGTCCCTAGATGTGATCTATCAGAGATTTTACCTAGACTCTCCTGAGGATAACAGCCTGGTCAATTTTTTTTGTCTGATTAGTATTTCACATTTCTGGCTTAGTTTTTTTGTCTGATTAACATTTCACATCTCTAGTTTAATACCAAACTCTTGTCATGGATTAGATCTAGAACTGCCATAACTTTCTAAGTAGGAAGGTATGGCTTTCAGTTCACATCTCCATACTTCTTTTGTTCTTCAGCTTCACCTCCTGGCAAAGGAAACTCTTACATTACTTTCTTTTACAACTTTTTTCCCATCCTTTTTATATATAAATAATGAAGTTTATATATGAAGTAGTAAATATTATGCTGTCTTTCATATAGGAAAGTAATGCCACTGACCTACCATCAGCGAGATGCACAGTTTTGAGTTATTCAAGGAGTAATAGCCAAGTTGATGTCATTTATAATTTCCTTTTTTTCTTCTCACCACCCTTTTGGCTACCTCACATTCAGTCAATCACTGCCTAAATATCTCTTCAGTCATTCTGCCTCCATCCATACTGCTTCTTTCCTCATTCATCACCATCGCCAATAGCCTTGTTCAGTGGTCTCATACAGGATGCTTCTTGTATGCCTCTCTGCTAAGCCATTCTTTATCAAATCATGTTTGTAAAGTGCAAAAGATTCCTATTGCTTTACTTGCCTGTTTACATTCTTTACACTTAGAACTTTTCCTGAAGCAGTTAAGGCCAGAAGTGCTAGTGGTGGCAGTGTAAAAGGGTGAAATGAGGTAGAAATAGGCCACAAAGGCAGAACTGGGTTAAAATCCTGGCTCTGAGTTACTCAGTCTGGTTCCACCAAATGGCTCAACTCTCTGGACTTCAATTTTCTTATCTCTAACTTCTGGGAAATGCCTATCTTAAAGAATAATTGCTATATGCACTAGATATGTATAATGACTGCTCTGACCGTGTTATGTTTTGGACTCTCAGGACAAGATAGCCCTTCTCCTTCTTCATTGATTCATGGAGAATAAACCTATAACTATAAAAATGCTTGCCATCCAGGCTTTCTCAGCTAGGGATCCTCATTTGAACCACAGAATTGACAAAATTATTTGAGTGACTATTTTCTGAATTATCTCAAGGATTTTATGTAACATGTACCATTTTAGATACATTGGAGAAAAGTTAATTCATTACTTATAATGGATGTCTTAGGGTACTAGAGCTTAATTTTCTAGCCACACGCTGGTTGAGAAAAACTGACCACGAAAATCTGGCCACAAAATGCTCTGAGCAAGTATTCTAACTAAAATAAAATTTTAAATAAGCAGCTACCCACTCTACCAGACTATAGACTACTATACGTAAGTATTTACTGGTACCATTCCATACGTTTACCACTTACTACGTTGTAATCCAGTGAGACTGTTTGCCAAACATAGGAGGTAGCAAATCAGTTTTCTCTATTTCCTTATTTGAATTTTAACAAGCTTATAAATATAGCCCAAGATCAACTAACTATACACCTGGTGAAGTTAATTGCGCTACGTTCACCAACTATAAAATCAAATTATGCTTAAATCCATTGACTCAAAAATATGTTTTGAGATTATAATGTGCATGCTGCATCAAGAGCCATGCTTATTATATAAAATCAGGGAAAAATTAAAGAAGGGTAAAAATGTCTTAAGATACTGATTAGAAGATTACATGTGAATTCAGAAAGTGAGAACAAATTAAGGAGCTCCTTTGGGAACAGCTGTATGTTCAACCAAATGCAGAGAAAGAGTTACTCTTCTGATGTTGAAAAGAGAAAAAATAAATGCTGGAGGGGATGAGTTACACAATCAGACTTTCATTACGTACTAAGATTGGTTTGTCATAGGACCAAAGTTTCACAATTCACGTATCTATAATAAAATTTCCAAAACTCAAAAAATCCTAAAGAAACATTTCAGCAGTAAGAAATGTTCTGGAAATGTGAAAATTAAAGAGATAAAATATTTTTAATAGAAAAAGGCCTTGTTCATGAGAAACAATTCCTAAGCCCACTTCTTAGTGGGAAGAGACTTATCCATTGGGTTCCTGCTGTTTCTGGAGCTGGGCAAGACAAAGCCTTCAAGCAGCAGCCTGCTTTATAAACAACTAATTTGGAGACTAGAAGAGACAGGGACTGACATCAGATGGAGGAAGATAATTCATACATAACGATGTACAGAAATTTGGATAGCTATTGACTAACTATAAGAGGAAGGCCATCTTTGTATTTATTAATAAGCAGTCAGCACATGGGTCAAATGAAACCACCATTTGGCTGTGAGTAGCATAAAATTAGCCATGTTCTTTTCACCAACTGTGTAATGAGAAAATATTAAATAAAATATACAATAAAGTAGCAGAATATATTGTTATATAATAATGTTGATAAAGCAAATCTGGAAGAAAAGTAATTGAATTCACTTTCAATTGTTAATATTTTTTTTCTCTTTTTTGTGATAAAACATATGTAATAGGAAATTTACCATTTTAACTAGTGGCATTAAGTACATTCACATTGTTAAGCAACTGTTGCCACGTTCCATCTCCAGAATGTTTTCATTATCACAAACTAAACCTCTATACCCATTAGACACTAATTCTCCATTCCTCATCATCCAATATCTTGGTCACCACTATTCTATTTTCTCTCTCTATGAGTTTCACTATTATAGGTAATTCATCTAAGTGGGATCATTCAATATGTACCCTCTAGTATCTGGTCTGTTTTACTTAGTTAATGCAGGATTCATCCATGTGGTAATGTGTATCAGAATTTCAGTTCTCTTTAAGACAGAATAATATTCCATTGTATTTATAGACCGTGTTTTGTTATTCATCTGTCAATGGATAGTTGTCCTTCCCTTTTGGCTATTGTAAATAATGCTGCTCTGAACATCATTGCACAAGTATCTGAGTCACTGCTTTCAGTTCTGTTGGATATATACTCAGAAGTGGTATAGTGTAATCAAAGAAAGCTTCAGGGAAGAAGTCACTGAGCAGGGCCTAAAATGCAGGTAGGATTTTTATATGAAGAGCTCTGCAGAAGTGGGAAATAGCATGATAGGTAAAAAAGAACAGCATGAGCAAAGAAAAAGATAGTGATATGGTTTGGCTTTGTCCCCACCCAAATCTCATCATGAATTCCCATGTGTTGTGAGAGGGAGCTGGTGGGAGGTAACTGAATCATGGGAGCAGGTCTTTCCTGTGCTATTCTTGTGATAATGAGCAAGTCTCGTAAGATCAGATGGTTTTAAAAATGGGAGTCCCCCTGCACAAGCTCTCTTCACTTGCCCGCTGCCATGTGAGATATGCCTTTCACCTTCCACCATGATTGTGAGACCTCCCCAGCCACATGGAACTGTAAGTTCATTAAATCTCTTTCTTTTATAAATTGCCCACTCTCAGGTATGTCTTTATCAGCAGCATGAAAATGGACTAATACAGTAAATTGATACCAGCAGAATGGGGCACTGCTGAAAACATACCCAAAAATGTGGAAGCGACTTTAGAACTGGGTTATAGGCAGAGGTTGGAACAGTTTGGAGGCCTCAGAAGAAGACAGGAAAATGGGGGACAGTTTGGAACTTTCTAGAGACTTGATGAATGGCTTTGACAAAAATGCTGATAATGATATGGATAAGGAAATCCATTCAGAGGTGCTCTCAGATGGAGATGAGGAACTTGTTGGGAACTGGAGCAAAGTGACTATTGCTGTGTTTTAGCAAAGAGACTGGCAGCATTTTGCCCCTGCCCTAGAGATTTGTGAAACTTTGACCTTGAGAGAGATGATTTAGCGTATCTGGCAGAAGAAATTTCTAAGCAGCAAAGCATTCAAGAGGTGACTTGGGTAGTGTTAAAGGCATTCAGTTTTATAAGGGAAGCAGAACATAAAAGTTTAGAAAACTTGCAGCCTGATGATGTTATAGAAAAGAAAATCCCTTTTCTGAGGAGAAATTCAAGCCAGCTGCAGAAATTTGCATAAGTAACAAGGAGCCTAATGTTAATCACCAAGGCAATGAGAAAGTTTCTCCAGGGCATGTCAGAGGTCTTCACAGCAGCCCCTCCCATCACAGGCCCAGAGGCCTAGGAGGAAAAAATGGTTTTGTGGGCCAGGCCCAGGGTTCCCATGCTGTATGCAGCCTAAGAATTTGGTGCCTTGCATCCTTGGTGCCTTTCATCCATGGCTGAAAGGGGCCAATGTAGAGCTTGGCCTGTGACTTCAGAGGGTGCAAGCCCCAAACCTTGTCAGCTTCCATGTGGTGTTGAGCCTGTGAGTGCACAGAAGTCAAGAACTGGCATTTGGGACCTCCACCTAGATTTCATAAGATGTATGGAAACACCTGGATGCCCAGGCAGAAGTTTGCTGCAGGGGCAGGGCCCTGATGGAGAACCTCTGCTAGGACAGTACGGAAAGGAAATGTGGGGTCAGAGCCCCCACACAGAGTCCCTACTCGGGCATTGTCTATGGAGCCATGAAAAGAGGGCTATAGACCCCAGAATGATAGTTCCACTGCCAGCTTGTACCTTGCACCTGGAAAAGCCACAGACACTCAACACCAGCCTGTGAAGGCGGCTGGGAGAGACGCTGTACCCTGCAAAGCCACAGGGGCCAAGCTGCCCAAGACCATGGGAACCCACCTATTGCATCATTATGATCTGGATGTGAGGCATAAGTTAAAGGAGATCATTTGAAACTTTAATATTTCACTGCCCTGCTGGATTTCAGACTTGAATGGGGCCTGAAGCCCATTTGATGTGGCCAATTTCTCCCATTTGGAATGGCTGTATTTACCCAAAGCCCGTACCCCCAGTGTATTTAGGAAATAAATAATTTGCTTTTGATTTTACTGGCTGATAGTTGGAAAGAACTTGCCTTGTCTCAGATGAGACTTTGGACTATGGACTTTTGAGTTCATGCTGAAATGAGTTAAGACTTTGGGGGACTGTTGGGAAAGCATGACTGGTTTTGAGACGTGAGGACATGAGATTTGGGAGGAGCCAGTGTAGGAATGATATGGTTTGGCTCTGTCCCTACCCAAATCTAATTCCCATGTGTTGTGGGAAGGACCTACTAGGAGGTAATTGAATCATGGAGACCAGGTATTTCCTATGCTGTTCTCATGATTGTGAATAAGTCTCAGGAGATCTGATCATTTTAAAAATGGGATTCTCCCTGCACAAGTTCTCTTTTCTTGTCTGCTCCCATGTGAGACATGCGTTTCACTTTCCACCATAATTGTGAGACCTTCCTAGCCACATAGAACTGTAAGTCCATTAAATCTCTTTCTTTTATAAAATGCCCAGTCTTGGGTATATCTTTATCAGCAGGGTGAAAATGGACTAATACAAATGGCAATATGTAAGCCATAAACAGGGATCAGTGAATGGTTCAGTTTACCTAGAAGATTAGAGAGTAACAATTTCTGTTATATAACTTTGCTGCTTTTCTCCCTGCTTGTGATATTTCTTCTTAGTTTCATTGTAGGGTTCTCTTCTTCTACCTCTTTGCTAAATACTGTTCTCTAAGTTTCTGTCCTTGGCCCATGGCTTCAACTAGTTCTGCTACTTTTCCACGTACTGGCAGGTCTTCCAAATCTTTCTAGAGTGTTGGGCCAACATATCCAATAATGTTCGAACATATCTAATTAAAATATCTCACCAGCTTTTCCTTAATAAGTTTATGTTATTCTAACCTCCCTAGCCATTTTATTGGTTCTGATTCTTACCATCATTTAGCAGTATCATTATAGTTTACGCCTCAGTGCAAAACAGAGATGTGTATTACATTGATTTACAGTTATTTAATTACACATCTTTTTCTACTGCAACATGGTCACATTGAAGATAGGACTCCCCCTTGCCCCCAACTTTATGCACATACACAAACACACTTGAGATATCTCATCCTACAATATAACATATATCTAGCTCATAATAGAAGCCCAAGGAACATTTATTCAATTAATTATAAAAGATAAAGGAACTCAAGAGTTAACACATTATATTGAGTTATCCAAAGGCAAAAACAGTTTCTTGCTCATCATTATATTCTGGAATGAGAATAGTGGTTAATAAATGTTCACAAATTTAGTTGACTAGACTTTTTCATAAATAGTGCTACTTTTTTCAGTCATGAAAGCATTAGGATGATTATTCTGGAAGAACTGTGAGATGGCTTAGAGATGAGGTGAGTACAAGTAGGCTCTTTCTATAGTCTAGGGAAGAAGTAATAGGACCCTGAGTAACAAGATGTATGAGAATGAGACTGCAGAATATTAATCAGACATGGCAGCAGATTGGAAATAGGAGTAACACAGAGAAGGAAGACTAAATAACAGATGTCTTAGATTCCTCATAATTGCTAGTCTCACCATCTTTCTTTCTTTTTTTTTTTTGGCAGAGATGAGGTCTTGCTATATTACTCAGGTTGGCCTCAAAATCCTGGCCTGGCCAGAAGTGATTGTCACGCCTTAGCCTCCCAAAGTTTTGGGATTACAAGCATGAGCCACTGCACATGGTCAAGTCTTATAATTTCTAAAAATGGGTCTAAAACAGCTAAATAAATAACACACATTTCTCTGTACAGTTGACCCTTGGACAACATGGGGCTAGGGTCACCACCCTGCTGTGCGGTTGAAAATCCATATGGCTTTTGCTGTTGTTTTTGAGACAGGGTCTTGCTCTGTCACCCAGGCTGGAGTACGGTGGCATGATCTTGACTCACAGCAACCTTTGCCTTCCAGGCTCAAGTGATCTTCCACCTCAGGTTCTTGAGTAGCTGGTACTATAGGTGTGTACCACCAAGCCCAGCTAATATTTTGTATTTTTTTGTAGAGATGGGGTTTCGCCATGTTGCCCAGGCTGGTCTCAAACTCCTGGACTCAAGTGATTGGCTGCCTTGGCTTCCCAAAGTGTTGGGATTATAGTCATAAGCCACCACACCTGGCTGACATGACTTGACTCCCAAGAAACTTAGGTACTGATACACTACTTTTGACTGGAAGCCTTATTTATAACATAAGCAGTTGATTAGTACATGTATTGTATATTTTTTATATATATATATATATATATATATATATATATATATATATATATATATCACATACTGTATTCTTACAGTAAAGTAAGCTAGAGAAAAAAATGTTATTGAGAAAATATATTTACTATTGATTAAGTGGAAGTGGATCATCAACAAAAGCCTTTATCTTTATCGTCTTCACCTTGAGTAGGCTGAGGAAGAGGAGTGGTTGGTTCTCCTGTCTCAGAGATGCCAGAGGCAGAAGAAGTAGAGAAGGTGGAAGGAAAAGCAGTAATATTCAGCGTAGCTTTTATTGAAAAAAATCTGCATGTAAGTGGACCTGCATAGTTCAAAACCATATTATTCAAGGGTCAGCAGTATACTTATGACCAAATAAGTAAATAATATAGAGTGAAAACATGTATTTTATTTTCTAATAGATTTTCATGGGACATCCCCCCTACCCCCATTTTTTTCCCTCCCAATTCCTCTCTTATCACATCATCAGCTTCCAGTTATCCTTGCAGTTCAGCCCAGGCACTGGATCTTATGACCAGGAGGATTTTGTGATTGCAGTTAGAGCACTGTGTCCCCAGCATGCCTCCACTTTCTCTTTTTCATGGCATGGTAAACATGGCTTTACATCTGCAGCTCCAGTTATATATATGTTGTTTTTTAATGGAAATGCTAGAGCTTAATCAGTTAAAATCTAAATACATAACATATTAAAATAGATTTCTTTGACATTTGTGAATGATGGAAGCCTAAAAGGGAATAAAATTGTTCCTCAATTTCCTGAATTCTGTGTTTTGTTTGAGAAGTCAAAGAAGTACCAGCTTCTGTTGCAAGTGGTTTTCTAACTGATGTTGAAAAACAAGAATTCATTTTCTCAGGCTTGGCCTGAAAACTTGAAGAGAACTAAGTACAAGTTATCTGAAGACTATTTGCTTTTCTTTCAAGGAGGGAAAAACACAGTTGCCTGAACATGCCTTTTTTTTTTTTTTTTTTTTTTTTTAAATACTCAGAGCTCACTGCCTGTGAGAGTTGAGAAAATTGTACTTATGAGAATCAGGCTTAAGTGTTACTGTATAAAGAGAGAACTTAACTTTTGACTTAATGAGTACTATTTCTCAAAGGATTTTTAAAGTTCTCTTAGAAAAGGGAAAGGAAGCTTAGTTCTCGCTGTTGAAAATAAGCAAAGAGATTTTTCTTTGCCCTTTTTTTCTGACAGCATTTAGTTTTAAAACATGTAAGTTCTTTTTCTATCTTCTTGAAATGTGTGCAAATCTTTAAAAAATTTAAATATACTACTTGTCAGTTTAATGTCTCAGGAATGGCTCTCACCAAGACCTGAGAACCATCTCACTGGGATATAAACATACAAAGAAGATAGGGCCCCCTATGCCTTAGTTTCTGTGGATGGTTAGGAGTCCAACTTCCCTCGGGTCTTGCTTTAAATTGCGAAACTATTTTTTTTGTTGTTGTAAAAATGTGAGTATTTTTTTCCTTTGGATAAAGCCAAATAGACAACAAATATTGTCACCAATATTACTAGGTAAATTTAGGACAAACTACATATGACTACTGATGGTGAGTCCTCTTACTTGAGGACTCAAGTTACTGTTTATCCTCAAAACATGTGTGCAATGGGTTGTATCTACTTAGCTATAAAAGGGATGGGATTTTTTGTTGTTGTTGTTTATTTATTTATTTTGTTTTCAATTTCTTAGCCAGATTGCCTTTAATGAACATCACATTTTGTTTGGATGATTATTCAATAATAATTTTTTTCTCTTTTTTTTCATGGAGATACCTTCTGGGTTGGGAGAAGCTTTTTTGTTTTTGACTATATTTTCCAACAATACTTGCTATAAGATATGGTTATTTGCACAGGTACAAATTTCTTCCTGCCCTCAAGAAATTCACATTTCAACCAAGTAATAGTTTAATCTGAT
The DNA here is from genome assembly GCF_048565385.1 of Saimiri boliviensis. Taxonomy (NCBI): domain Eukaryota; kingdom Metazoa; phylum Chordata; class Mammalia; order Primates; family Cebidae; genus Saimiri; species Saimiri boliviensis. Next base: position 72,743,839 of record NC_133459.1, read on the forward strand.
TATTATGTTATTTCTTTGAAGTTATAACATATAACAACATTAGTAGAGACTGACAAACATGAATATTGTGGATATGGTAAGGCATCCAACATCTGTTTTAATTGCTTTTAGTGTGCATTTGAGAACTACAGAATCTGTAATGCTAAAAACTATATTGTTCACATTCCCTTGCAGCTATGTTTGTGAGGGAAATTAGGTTCCAATAATTAGAGGGATCTATGTTTAAGCAGTGGCCGTCTTTCTCTGCTTTAGCTATTGTGACTCACAAGCTACTTTGCAGAGGTAGTAAGGTTGTTTGCAATGGCATATAGGTGTGCATGTTGTTGGCATCGTGGATTTCAAGAGGCAGATACAGTGGAGGAGGCAGGGTTTGAAGCTGTAATTTCCTATGATGGATGAAAACTGGGACAACGTGTACTTCCATCTAACAAATTTCATGGCAACCTTCTGATTCTCTACCTTAGTGGAAGCAGCATTTCACCTTGAACACCAGTTAAGTGATCCTGTTAAAAATGACTTTTCTCATGGTCCAGGGTCACTTTACCAGCACCTTCAATGCTTGTCTAAGACATTAATTCTGTCTATATTAATATCTGTTTAAAATATTTAGGATAGCTTTTGGTTTCTGCAGCTTAGTCTCTGGTCTTAAGCTCAGTTGTTTTGTTTGTTTTAATCAGTCTTTTGTGCACTTAAAACCCTAAAACAGAGACTTAATAATTATACAGAGAAAAGAGCTATCAGTCCAAGCATATTTTCTCAATGTATTAATCCAGGAGAGAATAGCCAAAACCACCAATGTTCTTAAATAAATAAAATTCATAATTAAAAAAAAAAAAAAGAAAAGGGAAAGGAAAACTGGTATTTGAAGTTTCTATTCAGGAAAGGATCTTTGTTCCATTTTGCCAGTTGTTTTGGTGCCCTAAGGATGTAGCTTTGAGTTCTCAGGTTCTTTAATGGTTGATTAAAGCAAGACATACATTCCTTTTTAATTACTTTTTTAAAAATGTGATCGATGAGACATTTTTCACAAGGTGTTAATTCTCTATGATCATAAAGGAAGAATTTAATCTTATCTTTCATCTTCTAGGAAGAAAGTCTAATCCAGAAAAAAACACTCAGTTACCTAACCCTAAAGTGCTGGGTAGATAAAGAGTGCTGGGTAGATAAACAAGATGAGGTTGTATAACATGGATACCATCTTACGATCAGGATGAGCCACACCATCTTGTGGCATGCTCAGATTTATGTTTTAGGTAACATTAATCTAGGTCACTGTGATCAGGTGGTGTGGAACATGAGAAGGATACCAATCATGACATCACCTAAGATGGTGACAAGACCTGGAAAGAATGATCAAACCAAGCATAGAAGTTTTCATCAATGTAAGGAACCAAACAGAGTATTAGTAGATGATGTGAAGAGCAAATGAAGAAATTTGGGAAAATGTTGATGAGCCAGTTGAATTCTGACCTCATCTCTCAGCTCTGTGGTAGCAGGATATGGAAAGGATAAGCAGTCTCCACTTGGGAGGAACAATGGAAAATAGTGTCTATAGGGGAGCCAGGTTTCAGTAAAGGGTGCAGTAAGTGAAAGGATGTTACCATGGAACAAGGTCCGAAAAGTTACGTATGTCATGTTTCTCAGTCTTTTAAAATTTAACTCTGTATCCCTTTTTGAGATTAATTTATTCATTGATAAAATATTTATTGAGCATCTATTATTTGCCAGGCACAGCACTACCTATCAAAGTGTACAGGGATGAGTGCATAAGTTCTTGAAAATGGACAAGATATGTACTAATCATGTTGTATAAATATTAGAGTTATATGAAGTATTTAGGAATAGGTGGCTATTTGGAGTTTTCAAGTTTTATAGGCTTTGCAAGTAGAACTTAGCCTGTTCATTGACTGAAACAAAGATGAAAATTGGTCCAAATAGAGATCTATTCTGTAGATATCAAAAATTTCCTGCCATAGTCTCCCATTATAATAGGACATAAAGTAAGATGAAATCTCTGCAGTGGCAAGAGGGTTTCCTAACTTTCAGTTCATTCTAATTTGGGACCTAGGATAATACATTCATAGTTACCTTTTTTATTCAGTGGTCATTCATTCATTCATTCATTCATTATATTACTGAGTGTGCCAGCACTCTATTATATGCTAAGAATATAACAGAAGATAGATAGATAGGATTCTTGGTCTCATAAAGTCTGTATTCTATAAAAGTAGTCATTTTTGAGAACTAACTCTCTGCTAGGTACTTACATATATCTGTAATCCTCTGACAACCCCGCTAGGTACTGGATAATAATATCCAGCTTTATAAATGTGAAAAAATCAAGACTGTGGAAAATTGGAATTAGCTGACTTCATAAAGGAATGTTGTTGTCAAATACATGCAACACACCATGCTGCCTGCTGCCTTCCAACATATACTGAAGGCTTCTGTGTCAAGCAGAGTTTTGTGTTAGGTGTTAACACAAGGGTAGATAGAAAAGAAACGAGGCCTGGTTCTCAGAGAGCTGACAGTTTATTGTATGACAAAATCAATACTAAAACTTTAATAGAAAAATGAATAAAAGAACAATTTACACTAAAAAATTCAAATAGCTAATAAATGAGAAACATTCTATTTTACTCACAAAGAAATGAAAGTTAAAATAATGAGATACCATTTTAACCCATCCAGACAGGATGTATTTTTTGATGGTAATATTCAGTGTATAGGTATAGTGATCTCTCTCAAGTGCTGCTTTAGAAGCATATTTCTTTGAACCTCTATTGTGGAAAACAAACAGTATTTATCAAGAGTCTTGTAATGTTTATGCCCTTTAACTATGGTCATATTTCTAAGTGTCTATAGTAAAGAAATGGCTAAAAACTCACATCACATCATTTTTAAAAAGGCTTATCACATTTTTGTTTGTATCAGGGAAAATTTGAATACGAATAAAATCCAGTCTAGATGATATAATGTTATACTGCCATTCTCAATAAATATTAAATTGGAAAAAAACAATGTAAAACTTTATATATAATATTCTCACTGTGAAAAATAGGTATATGAATTAATAAATACCTTAATTCAGACTTCATTAATAAGCCTAAAAGAAAAATATTGAGAGCAGTTATTTCTAGTTATGTAGAGGTGATCTGTATTTGTAACCTCATACATTTTACAAATTGCCTAAAATGAGCGATTACGATGATGCTTTTTGTAATAAGGAATTACTAATTCCCATTCTTTTTTACCCTCTTCTTTGACCTCTACATTTGGGATGGAAATTGAGGTAGGATAGAGATTGTCAAGAGGTGATTCCCAACCCAATTTTCAGGGCTGTTCTTAAAAAACTGAAAGCACATTTATTTCCCTAGAAAAACATATTATTTATTTGATTTATTTTATATTTATAAAGCTAATATGGGACATAGTCAAATTTATATATTATAAGCTTTTGGTATATTTCAGTCATTTCATTTCAGTACTCACAGATATAACCATAGTACTTATTTCTTTACAGGTTTTACAACTGCCTACAGCATGCATTGGAAAGGGAAAGTATGACTAACTTACATCCCAAGATCAAAGAGAAAAATAACTCATCATATACTCATAAGAAACAAAGAAACCAAGAAAAAGCATGTGGCCAGTGTATTACTAAAGAAAATGATAAAGAACCTGAAAATGATGATGACGATCTAGGAATCAATATTACCATCTTCCCTGAAGACTACTGAGTTTTAGTTCTGGCATGTCTTGGTTGTAATGCTTCTAGTAGGTTTTATAAAGCTGCTCTTTATAAGAGTATTTTAGTTGGTTGAGTGTATCAGCCATTCAGAAAAATAAGATGTAATTTCTCTACATTTTAAAGAAACCTATCTTATAAAAATAGATAGCTTTTTAAAATAGCTTCATGTTTGCTCATTGAATACTGCCTTTTTTAGTCACATAGAGATTCATTGTAAAAATAAAATTGTGATTTTTTTTAATGCCTCTCTCTTTTTATTTCTTTCAATTTCTACTTCTGCAAAACAGGAAAACGAAGTATACCTTTTCAAGAAACCCTTAACATCAGAGATGTTTAAATAAAAATCATAATAACGTTTTATTTACTATTAACTTTGAAACCTCCAGCCTTTAAAGGAGGGGTCAAAGTTTGCTTCTGTTGCTATGGAGTCCAGTGAGAAGTTTTTTCCTCCCTTTGGACCTTGTGGATAAAACAACTGATACCTTTTTGTTCAGGACAAAATATCTGAACCCTCTCTCCCCAGTATTTTTCACAAACTAGAACCTGTCACTGACAGTCTCTGTGAAACACATGGGCATAGTTTTTCACTAAGCCTGATCAGAAATGACTATTAAGACCAAGCATCCTAATAGAACAAATATGCTATGGAAAGTTGTAAGGATCAAAAGCCTTTGGTTTGAATTCTAGCTTGTACATGGAAGTTAGAGGTCCTTGAGCAAATCATTTCCTAGGGCTTCTATTTCCTCTTCTGCATAATAGTAATTCTATTACCTACCTTATAGGGGTGTTGCCACTATCAAGTTTTAAAATGTGAAAGCATTTATTAATAGATCATTATGCATATACTACTATTTTATGTGTTTTCAGAATGTACCAAGTCATAAAAATACATATTTAAAGGGAAATTACTAAGTAGTCATATAACTAATATAAAAAATACCAGAGTGTCAAATAAAAATTATATAAGGTAGTGAACATTATTTTGGGCATGTCCTAATAATGTTACAGTTTATCTAAGTTAACTTTATATAAATTAGATTTGCCCCCCATTGGCTTGCCTTCTAACAGGTGTGAGTTGGTATTCTCATTTTCAAAATAGGTAGAATTCATGGACATCTATTGTCCTCTAAATAAAATGAGAGATGGTGTCTAGGTAGCTCTGAAGTTATTGTAATGTTTTTTAATTTTTTCTTATCATTGTTCTGAACTGCTGTTTTTGAGGCCTATAAAATAAGATGCTGATATTTACAGTACTGATCTAATTTCTTGTGGTGTTCCCACAACATAGTCTTTGTTTCATTGTTTGAGAAATAACTTTCCCTGAGTCCTCAATCTCGTTGCTATTCTGCAGCATGTGGTGCTGTCAAGGGCTTCCTGAATGCTGTCTTCTGAATCACTTCCCTGTTTACGGCAAATCCTTGGTTCTTTTTCCCTCCAATACTTTAACAGTTTTCAACATTTATTGCATCTTGAAAAAAATACAAAAAGGACCCAGGACTCTCCAGGGAGAGACACTAGGTATTATATATATATATATATATATATATATATATATATATATATATATGTACATACATATATCTATATATAAAAGGTCAGAAGTTTTTCTAATTGTAAACCAAAGTGTAATAACTTGGTAGGCATTATCAGATATCTGTCTTTGGCCTTCGTCTTGCATTTCTTACTTTACCCCAGCCATCACATTAATTCCAGTAGACTTAACCCATCAGACAGTGATTCCCAGCTTTCTTTCCCTGACCTTCCTCCTCAGCTTTGGCTAACTGCTGGATCTCTCCAGTAGAGCTGTTATTTTTAAAATTTTTTCTCTCTTGTTAGACTTCTCCCTTCCTGGTTCTTTGGCTTTAGAGTGCAGCACTTGGTTGGGACTTTTATTTTTTTGTCTGAGCCCACGGACACTTTCTGGTTGCTGGCTTTTTCAGTGCCTATACAAGGAGGAAAAACAAGACAGAACGAAACAGGAAACTTGCCACTTTGTTCTTCAGATCCCCCAAACCCCCATCTCGTCCACTTTCTTCTACCTGCCAGTGTTTGTTTTATATATAATGTTTAAATAGAAGGAATAGAGAAAGTATGCCTATTCCATCTTCCCAGATTCAGAAGTCTAATTTTAAGTAAGTATTGATAATATCTAATATCAAATTGTTGGGGTACATTGTTGAGGAAACCTTTGCAAAGCCATTCAGATAGCCATGGATTCCTCATACCAATGCTGTGCCCATCTTCCAGCCTGTGTGCTTTGCTGCTCTTGCTTCAGGATCCTGGGTCCTCTCCACCTAAAGGAGAGAAGGAAATGCCTGGAAGCCTGTTTCCTGCACCCCCTGCCACCCACCGCACATACTCACACTCCTTGTCTCATAGCCAGTAATGACAAGTGCAGAGCTTCAAACTATGTTGCCCAGAGATGGGATAAACTTGGATGTGCAATTGCCATCTAAGCTCTCAGCAGTACCTGGCTTATCCTGGGACTTCACCTGAAATTCTATGGTTATCCTTACTTTTTTACCAGTTTCTCCCACAAGCACCTGCTTAATAAATCAAAATGTTTGAATAATGTCTTATTCTGAAGGAACCTGACCTAAGACAAGTATTTAGATTATTTTGGATACATTTTGAAAAGGGATGGCATAAATATTTTAAGTAAAAAGACCTTTATATAATAGTTGATATTTTAATGCTGGAAATTAGCATTATAGTTGATATGCCAGAAATTTTATCTGGTTGTGATTTAAACTTATGCTATAAATTAAATTAATAATACAAATACATAGTTTTAAAAATTCTTTTAGGGATATGTAACAACTTTTAAGTATCACTTCTATAATACATATTGTTATAGGAACAAAGATGTGGGAATAATTGATTACAGGTGAGGAAGTAGTAGAAGTCCAATTAAGGGAGATACCATTTCATTTAGGTGTAAAAGGACAAGGTACAAGTTCACATGATGGGAAAAATCAGAAAACCTCTTGCAGTCAGAGAATAATGGATCTGAAGCATCAAAAAACATGGTATAGTCAGTGATGGGGAAGAGTCCAGAAAAGCTGACGCAGCATGTGATGTGATTCAAAGTGGTTGATGCCCAACTGTGAAGAGCCATTGCAGTCTAGCATGGAGGTAGACAGCATTTCCTTATGGCTGCATATCAGAATTACCTAGGTCAGGAAGAAGCATGGAGATGCTGCCTTACTAGGCCCTGCTGCAGATCTTCCAAACCAGAATTGCTATCCTGGAGCTTAGAAATCTTTATTTTTCAAACTCATCCAAGTGGTTGTGATAAAATCAGCTCAGCACTTTGAGAACCCACTGATAACAGACTTACTCCTGTAGACAGCATCTGAGGAGGAATTGAAGATATTCTAATGAAAAAAATAGGATCACATGATTAGATGTTGCAGTTTACCTATGCTATAGATTTTGTGTGTAAATTTTATAGGAGGATTTGTAAGCATTTGTAAGAGCTTAGGCAAGTTATATACCTTCCCATTGCATCTGGGCCAGTTTCAGGAAAGCATGGGAACTTGTTCAGTTATGTAAATTGAACTCTGTACCACTTGGGAGGGAACATTCCCCTAGATGACAATATCAATGGCACTTGTTGAAGTTGCGCAGTGCACATTCTTATCTATCAACATATACAGCAGTCCTTCTGGGAAGAGAATTTTGGCAGGAAAGGAAACTCACAGTGTCAGAATGCCTGGAGCATTTCTTCTAGTGTAGTGGAAAGAATATGGAAATATCTGCCCAGCAGGCCAGTAAATGAAAAGAGAAGAAAAACAAATTTAAAAATTAAGTTATAAATAAGAACAGTAGGAAAGAGAGAGTGCAAGTGGAACAAGCCTATCCTGTGGTGGAATGACAACATTCTGCAGTTTTAAAGTATCTATAAGAGGCTCACTGACTTTTCTTCACTAGTTTAAATTGATGTTCAAGAGAACTACATATTTTAAAGATTCCATAAACTGAATATACGAATGAGAATTAAGAAGAGAGGAGATGCCTCCTAATCTGTTTACATAAGGTAATAGAACTACTCTGGACATCTTAGGTTAGTAGAGAGGAGACACCAGGTGCTGTCCATAAACCTAAGAAGACATTGAATCCCATTCCCTCTTTAACATTCCTTAATATACAATCATGAACTACGTAATAACATTTCAATCAATGATAGACCATATACCGTATACCATGTGGTGGTCCCATAAGATTATTATGGATCTGAAAAATTCCTATTGCCAGTGATGTGGCCATTGTAAAGCTATAGAACAACACATTACTCACATGTTTGTGGCGACAGTCACATAAAAGTGTGGTACATACAATTATGTACAGTGCATAATACTTAATAATGTTACTGGCTTATGTATTTACTATGCTATGCTTTTTATCATTATTTTAGGTTATACTCCTTCTACTTAAAAAGTTAACTGTAAAACAGCTTCCGGCAGGTCCTTCAGGAAGTACTCCAGAAGAAGGCATTGTTATCATAGAAGATGACAGCTTCATGTGTGTTATTGCCCCTGAAAACCTTCCAGTGGGACAAGATATGGAGGAGGAAGACAGTGATACTGACAATTCTGACCCTGTGTAGGCTTTGGCTAATTCATGTGTTTGTATCTTAGTTTTTAACGAAAAGATTTCTACATTGTTAAAAAAACAAAACAAAACAAAACAAAACAAAACAAAACAACACACACACACACAGCAAAAAGCTTATAGAATAAGGATATAAAAAAATACTTTGTACAGCTGTACAGTGTGTTTGTTTTAGGCTAAGCATTACTAAAAAAGAGTCCAAAAGTTTTAAGAAATTAAAGTTTATAAACTAAATGTTCATTGTAAGCTAAGGTTAATTTATTATTGAAGAAAAAATTTTAATTAAATTGAGTGTTGCCTAACTGTACAGTGTTTATAAACTATACACAGTAATAGAAGGTTTATGCACAACATCCTAAGCCTTCGCATTCACTCACCACTCAATCAGTAACTCACCCAGAGCAACTTCCAGTACTGCAAGCTTCATTCATGGTATGTACCCTATACAGGTGTCCTATTTTTTCACCTGTTATAACGGATTAAAAGGTACAACAATACCTTAGTTGTATCTTTTCTATGTTTAGATGTTTTTCTTTTCTTTTTTTTAAATTTATTTTTCAACTGCTCAGGGTTAAAAAGCTCATGGATTTCCACTACAAGGTTAAATTCAGTGAGAGATTCACATCATTGCAATAGATATGTTTAAATACATATATACTTACAATTGTGTTACAGTTGCCTACAGTAATCAGCACATTAACATGCTGTATAGGTTTGTAGCCAAGAAACAATAGGCTCTACCATGTAGCCCAGTTGTGTATAATAGGCTATATCATCTAGGTATGATATTTGCAATGACTAAATCACCTTACAACCCATTTCTCAGAACATGTTTCTATTGTTAAACAACACACAACTGTTTCATTTATGTATTTTATTTATGCCTGATCATTGATATCAATAACTGAAACATAGCAATTTAGCAATAATTTAATACATATAATAACCTTCCTATTGAGAATGGCTTTATATTTGTTTTCATTGTAGTGCATCCATCCAAAATAAAAGGATTTTTTTCCCCTCCTCCAGGATGAAGGCAAGCATTTATTCCTAAGGTCTGGATTCTCCACATCACCTACAAGTTAGCTGCTTTTGTGTTCTAACAGAGAGAGGAAAAATAAAGTTATCAACCTTATTGAAAACAAGGAGGGAAACTAAGAAACATGCTTTTGCTTTTGAGGTTTTAGGCCAGAAGTCATAAACCATAACTTGACCGAGCTGTTGCCAATCAGATATGTTTTGTTTGGCCCACAAAGAGGATATTCTTCCTAATTGAATCAATGTTTTAAAATATGATGATTTCATATTTAAAAATAAAAAGTCCATCTCTAGTTCGGTGTGTGTGTTTTTAACTGGAAGATCTGGCTAAAGCTGTATCACATTCCCACAGGACAACACTTAGCCAGTCAAATACTAGCTGCTCTTTTTAGGCTTGTTTTCCTATTCACCGCAGACCCCGCCCCCGCTACGGGCTTGCTGATAAAACTGCTTCAATCATTTACACATCATTGGTCCCTGTGGCAAACTTTGGCAAACTTTGGTTAGATCTTTGAGGGAGAATTAAACCCTATTATTACGTTAGTATATTACATAATAAATAAGAGATTAGAGCAGGAACAGCTATATAATTTGCAAAGGACAGTTCAAAGTGAAAATGTGGGACCCCATAAATAAAAGGTTTAAGAATTACAAGATGGCATCGGCAAAGCACTAAATCAAGTACAGGTACATTTAAGCATGGAGCCCTATGTAAACTGCACAGGTCACACACACGTGAGGCTTGCTGTTTGGGAAGGAATGGGTGTCTTCCTACTCAATCGAGTGTTTAACCCTCCTCCCCACATTGAGAAAGAGGCAGAGTGCTGCAGGTTCTGTGATGTGCCAGGACTTGACACCTGCTCGCATGTGGTGCCCTTGGGTTCTAGGACTATGAGTGGCTGTTTGGAAGCCTGCAAGGTTGGAAGTTTTGGAAGCTAAGGCAAAGGTCTCAGTGGCTGACCTTAGATGGAGTAAAACAAAGTCCTTTTCAGAGCCACTTGATTTCAAATGTGAGCAAAGGCAGTGATGAGCACCACATTTTGAAAACAAGGGATTTCGCCATTTTGAGAGGAGTTACCTGATTTCCTGGGTTAAGTGCTGAAGAACGTTGAAAAATGATCACCATTATTTTTCTATAGATGGGTCCTTGGGCCGGATTTAATTTGATTGAAGTTGGGAGGAGTAAATATTATGCTCCCATATAAGGTGTCTAATAATGACTATTTCTTGGTTAGAATTTTTGGCCTTTAAAAATGAGCTTTGACCTTCAAGCCTCTTCTTTACATTCTCTACTGTGTTTCTGCCAACATGCAGGCTTCTCTAATGCAAAAGAATTTTAATACTCACAAATGCTAAAGTTTTTAAACCTAACAGTCCTTTAACATCCTGGGTTTTTATGCATTCTATCCTTGCTAAGCATGTATCTCTCAGCCCTTTTTGGTTTTGCCTTTAATGTGGTTGAATCTCAACTATAATTATAACTCATCATACATTTTATTTAAATATTCATTTATTTTAATAACATTTTTGGAGCAGTTTTAGGTTTACATAAAAATTGAGAAAAAGCTCAGATAGATCCCATATACCCCCTTCATCGGCCCAAACACGATTTCCTGTTATCTTATATATCCTACATCTTACAATAGTGTGGGACTTTTTTTTTTTTTACAATTATGAGGCAATATTGACATTTCTTGATTAAAGTCCATAGTTTATGCCTCTCTTCGCCTCTCCTCAATTCTGTTCTCTCCTTCTGGAGCTATTAGACTATTAGTCATGTATTATACCTACTTATGGGTGTATTCTCCATATTGTCAAGTTATTTTCATCCCCCTTCACCAAACTTCTCTTCATCTTTATGTGCATCATTCTGTTTCATTGTTTAGTTAACTCACATCCTCTTCAGCTGTGTCTAATCTACTGCCTAGCCAGTCCATTGAGCTTTACATTTCAAAAGTTATGTTTTATTACTTCTGGTTCTTTTTGGTTCCTTTTCAAATAAAGGCAGATTATTTAAAGGTTCTAATAATTATTTCTTTTTCTATATACCTTTTCCCAGATATTTCAATAAATTTTATTTACACAAACTTTTCATACACTTGCATATTATAAAAATGATCTACCTTCTTTAGCTATTCCAAGGATAATTGAAAAGAATGTCCTCATCACTACCAAATCTAAGCCATGCAAGAGGAAATTGAACTATTTCTCAATAATCAGATTGTTTACATGCCATTATTATTATTTATTTATTTACTTTACAAATATTTAGTGAGCACCTACTATGTATCAGTCACCTGGAACAGGAAAAAGCCTTTGCCCTCATAGGGCTTTCCTTCTAGTAACATTATTAAAAACTTTGTATTGGCACTTGCCTCGGATCTTTAGTGCTCTTTAAATTTTACTCATCAATAGAGGCTCAGCTCAAATATTGCCTCTTTTGAGAAGCTTTCCTAAATGCTCATTTCATAATTAACTTCTTCCATTCCTGCTTTTCCATAGCACTGTCTCATTACTATAAATACATAGCATTTTGTTTATACTTCCATAACCACACAAACCAAGGAGTCTCTTGATGGTGGTGAGATATCTATATCTATCTATCTATCTATCTATCTATCTATCTATCTATCTATCTATCACCACCATCCTATTAAACTTTGACTAACGGAGGAAGAAAGCTATTTTTTCCATCATTTTTATATCCCCAGTGTCTTGGACATTGTTGTTTTTTAGCAAGTACTTTCTATTTTGATTTATAAATACATTTTATATGAGAGAGTTCAGGAATATTATCTAGTTTATTATTTTATAAGCAAATGACAAAATTCCTAACCAAATTCTATTACTATTCACTTCTTAGCAGATTCTTGAAATTGATTGATAAAGTTAAATGACCTAAGTTAAAAAAAAGATGCTCAGAATTCACTAAATATGTACAAAATATTTTTCTTTATATCTGACAAAATATACAAATTTCCAGATGTCAGTATTCCAAGACATACCTTGTGACTAAACATAATAGATCTTATCTTTCTGTTTTTACACCAAGCCTTTTGAAAGCCTTTTTATTTTGAAATAATTTCAGATCTACAGAAAAGTTATAATAGCACAAAGAATTCCTGAATGTACTTTACCCAGAGTGACCATTCTCTCTTTCTCTCTCAGATATAGAAATATAGTATATATGAATAATCTCACATAAATATATAAACTTTTCAGAGTAAGTTAAAGATACTTTACTCTTTACTCTTAAATATTTCAATGTATGTTTCCTTAGAACAAAAGCAGTCTCATATAATATCAGTACAATTATAAAATCAAAAAATTTAAGTTATACAACGTAATTATATAATATACAAACCTCATCCAAAGGTCATCAATTGTCTCAATGATATTTTTTGTAGGACAAACTGAATGACATTTTATTTCACGTTTCTTTAATCTTGTTTAGTAGTACATAATTGGTTATAAGCCTTTGTCTTTGATAAAACTGATAGGTTTGAAGAATACAGGAAAATTTAATAACCATCAATTTATATTTTTTCATATTCATTTTTAACTAGATTCAGATGATGCATTTGGGGCAAGAATATTATATAAGTGATGTGTCCTTGTCAAAGCACGACTTTAGTAGGTACAGGATTTCAGTTTGTCCCATTACTGGTTATCTTAACTTTGATATCTTGGCTGAAGTGATGTCTGCTAGATTTCACCACTGTAATAGTAATTTTCCCTTTTGTAATTAATAAAAAAGTTGTAGGATGCTCTACTTTGAGAATATGTAAATTACCTATTTTTATCAAACTTTTATCCACTAGTTTCAGCATCTGTTGATTATTCTTATCCAAATAAGTTATTATTATGATTGCAAAATAATTATTTGTTACCTCCATTATTTCTTCTACATTTATGAGTTGGCATTCAACTTTAAAAGACAGTTTCACTTTCACACACTGTCCCCACATCAACTATCACATGAACTCATGGATTCTTATTTTATTCAAAAGGTTATATAATCCATTGCTATCATTATTTATTTTAATGTTCATATTATTCCAGATTTGACCAGTGAGAGTCCTTTCAAGTTGACCCCTGTCTACTTTTGACACACCTCTTTCAGTTTTTGAGCATTTGGGATCATCTTGTACGTTTACTGCCCCAGCCATAGAATCAGCCAAAGAACTCAAATTTGTTTTGGTGGGGACTGGCATTTAGAAACAAAGTTCCTAAGCAGTAAGTGTGTTCATGTCAGCATTTTCTCTTTTTTAATTATAGAATTATTCATCAGTCTATAATAATCAGTAAATAATTGTTAAAGGTCAGATCTTATAGTTTACATCATCCATAAGATGTGTTGACAGAAATGACATATAAAACTGTCTACTAAGTTCATTTCACTGTGATATAGCAGCAGGAATGTTCATATTAATATACTCAAATACTGTCTCATTACATTCCTTTAATGAATTCCTTTATTGCTCAACTTTTCATACCAACTCCTACCTATTTTCTGTGACATATTAAGACTTAAATAAACTGTCCTCAACTCTTTGGAGAATATCGCTACGCAAAGATCCAGAAATATTGGCTAATTTCATTCTGCTTAACGATTCCCAATTAATTATTCAAACCTATTAATCTTTGTGGCCAATTTTTACTGATGCCTTGAAATGAGGCAAAAGCAAATGAAGAAGTCACATAGACTAACCAATGTATCCTGCAGTTACTGTCCAACAGCAATAGGCATACTGTCAAACTGAAGTTTAATTCACAGATTCTACAAAACGGTAAAGAAGGAAAAATGAGAAATCAAATGTTCACATTGGCTGATTTTTTTCCAATTATCCACTAGGTGGCAGAGTACTACACACAGTGGGTACAGCAGAGCCGTGTGAGCATCATTTAAGACGGAGTAGGCTTTGGTTTGTTTTATTGTTTTCATAAAATCAATTCCAGAATATTTTGATAGTTTTATTTTTAAGAAAAAATAACATTATGAAAACATAATTTCTACTTATCCTTCTAATAAATTAAATAGTCATATGGTATTGTAATAGCAAAAGCTATCCAGAAGTTTTCACCTTTGTTATTAAAGTATGCCGTTAAAATTATGTTGTGTCTAAAGAGTAAAATGAAAGAAATATTGGACACAAGATTTACTTCAAATTTTTAGGCTATTTCAGTCTAAAACCTGCATTTAGTTAAAATTGTGAAATTATCTTTATATCTTTAAATATTCACACATCATGTATATACGTAAGGAATTCATAATCAACATCATTTTGTACAAATTCAAGAAATAAACTCTATTTATCCTATTCTACCTAATTTCCTTAGAGGCCTATACACAAATAAATAGGGATTATTTATTTGTATATAAGTCTCTAAGGTAATTGTTTTCTCAATGAATCTGTATTAAATCTACACGTGGTCTGAACAAAGTAAACAATTACAGTTAAATTTATCAGGATTATAGATTTTTGTGTCAAACTGTTTGCATTTGTACTTTTAATAATTCTATTCCATATGTAGTCCTGTTTATTCCTTATGTTAACTGTAATGTTCAATACTTGAACAACAAATAGTTACAATATTTAACTATCTACATTTTGCCACCGAGTCTCTAAATCATCCATTGCTGCCAGTTCAAAACAATCATTCTAAGATTGATAGTAATTAATTCCTAATGAAAACTTATTCTAGATTTTGTACAACTATTTGTAGATTATTTTTGATCCTTTGATTTTAGGGGATTGTGTGACACTGATTTCTCTTTGTGATTGAATAAGTAAAATGGAAATACACACTTTCAGTTTAGAGGACACCGCTGAGGATTCGAAATACAGCGCAGCTGAGGACTTAGGACTACAATTGCAGTTGGTGGCAGAAAAGTAGAAATGAATTAAGAGACTCTGGAAGTAAAATCTGTTAAGAAATATTGTCCTTCATTTGAAGATACAAATAACCAAATGCTGAGAAACCTTTAGTGATGTGTTCCCTTGCTACTGCTAGTGTGTGTTAGATTTAGTCCCAGTAACATCTGGCTTATCCTTGTAATCTCTAGTTTGCACTTTTTATTTGAAAAACAAAGCAGCATTTTTCTTAAATATCACATTTGTATTTTCACTTACAAACTTTTGGAGGTATTTGGCATGTGTTCCCCCGTCAACTTAGCGTTTTTGCTTTCATGCCTGGATCTCCGTTTTGGATGCTAAACTTAACTGCTTCCCCAGATTTCTATATTGCACTCTTAGTAAATCAATCCTCTAAATGGGAAGATATTATCTGTGGGGACATTCTTTCACTCGAGGGATGAAGAATGGTTATTTAAAAAGGTTATATTTCATCAGACATTTCTATAGTCACTTTTTTCTGCCTTTCCATATTTTTTAAATGGAAAAGCTACATAGGATCACTTAACTCGGTTGGTTGGTCAGTGGGCTGCTGCCCTGTTGATGTTGAGCATCTAAATATAGAAATGAGCATATAGCTTGCATCAGTTCCAGTATCATGCCTTCTTTCTATGGAAAATACACTATCCAATTTAATTACATAATCTGTCGTTCTCTATGACAGGGCTTCCAACAGGGCTAAACAATTCTGAAGCAGGTTTGTCTCTTTTTTTTAAGAGGGCTAATCAGAAGGGATTTGTGATATTGAAATCACTAAGAGGTAATTATGAATGATTTTGTGCAATTCAGAAATGAAAAATTCTTCCCCAAAGCCCTATCTTTGAGTCTATTTTGTTTTAAAATAATGGAAATTTGTTTCTTCACTTATATATCATGTTAGCATTGTTAGGTGAATTTCTTAAAGGCCAGAAATGAAAATATACTTCTATAAGAAAAGATGAATGAATTTTAACTGACAATAAGAAATGACATATAATTCTGGAAGTAGAAATTTCCACAATGATAAAAAGACAGGGGAATTTATTTTGTGAAAATATTAATAATGCTTTTCAACACTGAGATTTTTCATTCTTTCTTTACAATCAGAGAAAAAAGACATTTTCTAGAAAACTTTTCTTAGTCTGTTGACATGAACACCAATTTTTGCTATTAAAGGAGAAACTAGTAATTACATTTAAAAAAGTGACGCTCTGGTAATTATATATTTAAAATATGAATCCCAATGTTTAATTAGGTCATATGACTGTAATATCAGCTTGCATTAGCAACAGATTATCAAATCCTAGCAATTCATTCCATAGAGCAATACAAGTTAGAAAAGACTGCTATAATTGTGAGTTTTAAATAGAATAAACCATAATGCAGTGCAGTATTCTTTAAATATTTTAATGTTTACTAATGTTATTGAGTAATGAAGTTTATCATCATGGCATATTCTTAGATAATTACTCTGGTATCAATAAGCACATAAGAAGGTTGGTATTTTTTTTCTTCAAGGAAAGCTTTCAAATTAATCTCAGAGGAGAGTTTAAAACACATATTTGAAAATGGCTTTCTATATTTCTAATATGCATATGTATGTAGTATTTTTTTAATGTAATTTTAAAAATTATGCTTGGATGTTAGGTAATTTTTATTTCTTAACCTGTATCATAAATCTATAAATTGTTAGTTCTTACTTTCATTTCTTTCTATTTTTCATTTATAAATAATGCAGTGCAAATAAAACTTCTTATTTTTAACATGTCTCTATATCATTCATGATTGACAGTTTCTAAAATGTGTTAGCACATGCCTGTATTTTGTATTTTAATGCTTCATTTTGCATTAATTATAACCAGCAAAAGTTTTTTGTTAATTTTTGTTTTAATTCCTCCTTGCTTCTATAAACCACATCTTTTTGTATTTGTGTCAAATAAAACTAGCTTTGTTTATTTGACACAAATACAGAAAGAATCATAGTAGAGTTTAGTTATTAATTATTGAATTGTAATGCAATCCTCTTTCAACAACATTTTTCGTAGTAAAGGGATCTCTATACAATTTGCATGCTATATTTCTTTGATACCCTGTGGGAACTGTATTCCTTAATATTATATTTCTACCCCAAAATTTGCTCTTTAAGATATGAAAATTGAGTTTCTACCATAGAATTCATTTATGTAGGTTTAATGAGACAGTACTTTTAAATACTTAAAAGCTTGTCTCCTTATAATGTATCTAATGATTTGCACAGCTAAAACATCTTGAGTACTTTTCCATTTAGCCATAAAAGCTAAGATTTCCCATATATAAGTAACTTTATTACTCAAGAAACTTGTCTTGAAATTCTTCCACACATTATCCTTGACGATGCTACCAGAATTTTTATTAAAAAATCTTGCCTTTTCCCTCCTTGTAGCTACATCTGCTATAACTCATAGCTATAAATATATATTGTATAATGAAAGCAAAATCCTTTCTGGATGACAAGAAACTCAAATTGCTTGAGTGGCTCTGAGGATTAGATAGTCTTTTATTTAATGGGCAAGAGAAAAGTGATTTCCTTTATCATACGCTTTGATTGTGTCTTTTTGTGTTGACTAAAGCAGCCTATTCTATTACAGGCACAGACAAAATGTGTGCTAACATTATTGTATTTATCAATGATATTTTGTGCCCGTGATTCACTGTAAGAAATCTACTTCCTAACACTAGGGGTCATTTCAGCTTGTGACAACAGTGTATGATATTTAGTTTTAATAAAAGAAGAGAGTAGGGAATATGACATTTCCTAGAAAAATATTATCCTGGAGAAACAGTTTCCTGGGTTCAGATTCCTAACTTTTCCCTTAGTTGAAGTGTGAACAGATTCTGTTACAGTGTCTAATTTTCAAAAGTAAAACCAAAAAGTGCTTTGGGTTTCTTATCTCGAGTTCATTTTTGTTAATTCTACTAAAATGTTCAGGTTCCACTCCTGAAGGTATCATGCTTCATCTCACATTTTGCCTCTGGTTACTGCTCACTATTTTGTCATATTTTGGGGTTTACTCGGCCCTTTTCTTCAAGCCTTTACATTCTTATTCTCTTGAGTTACAGTGAGAGTCTTGCTTATTTTTTTCTGATTTTCAAACTGCTGTGAAGTGTAGTACAAGCCTGTTAGAAAAGAACTCTGCCTTTCCCATAACAAAAAGAATACATTCTATTATAGCTCAGATATTCTACCCTTAAAAGTGTTTAAAATTTTAAGCAGTTTCTTAAAAGTTCTTTGTGTTTCCTCTCTGGGACTTAATAATACAAATTACTTATTAAAAAGAAATCACTTTAAGGCCATTGTGCTAGACATGGAAGATGACATAACCAACTTTTTTTTTCAGAATTGCATTATGTATTTCAAATGAGTTTTAGATTATGTAATATGAATTATGATCCTGTTTATATTGAATGGAGTGGGTAATTGCAAGCTATAAATCATTTCTGCATATCTGAAAAATGTAGCCTTCTTATTCAAGTTACACATATAAATAAAGATAGTTTTATTTGCTTTTTTAAATCTATTTTTTAAGATCTGTTTAAAATCGGCTGTGCTTCAGAAAGCATGGTATATTATGTTTAACCTTTTCCATTTAAAATCAAACTATTTCCTTTGATTCAAAAACTAGGTATGTTTTCCATATTTAGCATATCCTAACATATGGAAAATACCAAAGTAAGTTATTTTTTCTACTAAAAATGAATAAGTGATAAAAATATTTATTAAGCTTACACTAATGGAAATGATAAAGACTTGCCCTTTTTCTAACTTAGAATCAGAATTACCGCCTGATTTTCCAGATACGACAATAACTCCATGTATAGCTACAGCTGCAGAGGCCTGCATTCTGCTTACTGAATTCTGTTGTTTACTTACCTACAAAAGGCAAATGAAAGAACAATACTGTGTTTGGGTTCTGCTAATTGTCTATTCAGTTTTTTTTTTTTTTTTTTGAGTTGGAGTTTCGCTCTTGTTACCCAGGCTGGAGTGCAATGGCGCGATCTCGGCTCACCGCAACCTCCGCCTCCTGGGTTCAGGCAATTCTCCTGTCTCAGCCTCCTGAGTAGCTGGGATTATAGGCACGCGCCACCATGCCCAGCTAATTTTTTGTGTTTTTAGTAGAGACGGGGTTTCACCATGTTGACCAGGTTGGTCTCGATCTCTCGACCTTGTGATCCACCCGCCTCGGCCTCCCAAAGTGCTGGGATTACAGGCTTGAGCCACCACGCCCGGCCCCCTGTCTATTCAGTTTTAAGTAGCTTGTTTTAATTTTGAAAATAAAAGAGAATGAGGCATATTTTAATAGGTGACATTTAACATTCTCAGACGTAAGGACGAAAAGGTTCTAAATTACAGATAGGCTTTATGATGAAGATAATGGAAAGTGGCAAAACATGAGGATACAATATTACTGCTCACACTTCAGGCTTAAAGTTGCATGTTGATGTCAAGCATATTTTATTAACAAAAATCACTGATGCCTGCACTACATAAAGCTAATGTGCCACATTCCTAAAAATGCATAATTTAAGGTCACTTGAAAGAAGGATCTTGAAAGAGTAGGACATAATACAAAAGGTGTGGTAGTCAGATTAAGGTCAACCAAGTTCTATTTTAATCTCTGTCACTGGCTAGCTGTGTGACCTTTAGGAAATTACTACCTTATTGTAGCCTCCGTTTTCTCATTTGTTTAATAATAAAGAGGCTGAATCTCCAAAATACCATCTGTGTAAAAGAAGCCTCATTTTAAAATATTAGTGAAATGCTTGGCTATATATATCTTTCATATATATATATATATATATATATATATATATGCACAAACACATTCTAATTTAGAAGCTAGAAAATAAGAGTGTAGATAATGACTGTATATTACAATATTTTCAGTAATAAAAACCTTATTTGAGCTAAATTCATCAACACTGAAAGAAAAACAAATTCAGTGAAGTATTTAAAGTTATTATTGTTTATGAAATCAAATTCTGTGAAAGGTCAAGATTCTTTCCAAACAGTGGTGTTCAAAGAGAATCACCCAAATTTATTTGGGAATATTCTAAGTAAATGTGTGCACAAGAATTCACAGCTCCTCTTCCTCTTTTGGAGACCCTTAATTTTGACCACCTTGAAACATGTGACATGGCATACAATATCATCTTTCTCTCTTTCTTCTTTCTTTTCTTTAAAGCATATTTTCAATATATCCTAGTTGCTATTCTAGCATAACAGCAATGGGATTTGATGTCATAAAAATGGTAGCCCACAAGAGAAACACACTACAAAAGCAACCCCTTTCTACCCTTCCCTCCCCCTGAAATAATAACAATTTACTAAATTGTTGGGAAGTTGTTATAATTCCTTTTCCAAATTATTACTCGCCCTTTAGATTAGAAATGAGACTCGGGTTAGCAATCAGCTATAAATGGTAGGATTTTTCAAGTAAGAAGCACTTGTCTGATTGTGAAGTGGAGGCCATTACTGCCTTGATTGGGCCTTTTTTTTTTTTTCCTTCAGCTTGCTTGATTTGTGGTTGAGAGTGCATATTCACTCCTGTACTGTGAGCAATCAGAGCCTCCCCCTCTCTATTTTGCCCAATGATTTAGGGTCCACTACTTTGGCACAGCTGCCACCTTTTAGCCTCCATCGTGCAGAATATATCTCTTCAAAAAGCAGGGGTTGGGGGGCTGGTTGGGGGATGGGAGCAGGTAACCAATGTACATTTGGCTTATTAATGTGCCTATTTTATATTTTCAGAGAGAAGTTTTTCAATCTAGATAACAGTCATGTTGGAACTTGAACTTTTACACTTAAAATAAATAAGTTAGGAAAGCAACTTGAAGCTTGTTAGAGCATATTTCCCATTTCTCTATCCCTTCTGGAAAAAAAAAAAAAAAAAAACAGGTATAATGGCACAAAGCTGGGGCTGAGGCGTCAGAGGGCACATTCAACTTTAACACTACCAGAGTCTTTGTTCTCTGGAAAATAATACAGAAACAAAAGCTTTCTTGTTTCCTTTGTTGTGGAGAGTGTTTTATAAGTTTTTCACCACATTTAAATCCTATAGAAAGAAGGCATTTAAAAACTCTTGAAAATAGAAATTTATATTATCAGGTTCAGAACTTACTGAATACTTCCTCTAAGTTAAAAAGATCTATTCTTGTCAACAGTAAGGGATATTTTTGTTAGGAGTTAAACTTTGCACATTTTACACCTTGAAATTTATTAGAGAATCACCAAAGAAACTGGAGTTTCAATGCTGGAATGAGCTGATGATCTTCAAATAACAATACACATATAAGAACCTGTGCCCTACACTCTTCTTCTGCTCCTGCTCCCCCAAATTAAATGTCCAAATAATGTCCATGAAATGAATTTTCTTAAGTACACCCTTGAGTCTGAGTCATAATAAACCTGTATAATAAAGGGAAGTTCACAAAGATTAATATTGTCTGGTAGGTAGTAATTTCCTCAAAATCTGAGTCAAAACTCACAATGAATTTTTCACCAGCTCTCTTGAGTTATAATTGGTCAAACATAAGATTCGTTCATTTAATATATGATTTAATAAGCTTTCATATATTGCTAGAATTGCACAACTATCATCACAATCTAAGTCCAGATTATTTCTATCATCCTAAAAAGAAATCTTACGCCCATTTATAATCACTCTCCATTCTCACCCCCATCCTTGTGCAACCATGATTCTACTTTCTATCTCTATATTTTTGTCTTTCTTGGACATTTCATGTAAATAGAATAATGTGACATGTGTTCTTTTATGTCAGGCCCTTTCACTGAGGCATTTTTAAGAGTTGGAGTTCCTCCATACTGTCGCATGTACAGTCCTTTTTTCTCTTTTTAGTGATGAATAGTATTCCATTGTATGAATGCATCATATTTTATCCATTCATCCAATTACAGACATTTGGATGTGACATTGTTTCTGCTTTTGGGATATTCTTATTAATATTGTTACAGACATTCCTGTATAGATCTGTGTGTGGACATATGTTTTCATGGATAGATACCTAGAAACAGAACAGCTGAGTCATATGATAAACCTATGTTTCCTTTTTAAAACTGCTAACCTGTTTGCAGATGTTTGCATCATTATACATTCCCACCACAATGTATGAAGTTCCTATTTTACAACCTTACCAACACTTGTTATTATCTGTCTTACTTCTTATAGCCATTTTAGTGGGTGAGAATTTGACCTAGTGATTTTAATTTGTACTTCCTTAGTGACTAATGATGGCAACCTTTTATGTGCTTATTAGCCACTTATATATTTCTTTGAAAAAATGTCTGTTCAAATCCTCTGCCCATTTTTTAGTTTTTTATAATTATTATTAATGAGTTGTAAGGGTTCCTTATATATTCTGGACATAAGTCCCTTATTGGATATATGATTTGCAAATATTTTGTCACAGTCTGTGGGTTGACTCTTCACTTTCTTGATGGTGTCTCCAAAGCACAAAAGTTTTTAACTTTGAGCAAATCTCTTTTGAACTCTTAATGGACAACAATATCCCATCAGTTCCTAATATAAATGTCTAAAGAAAGTCGGAACAAGAAAGAAAAGTAAAAGGTTAAAAACAAAATCAACAGCCATATTTGTGTCAGTTTGAGAGGAAACTGTTTTTGCATTACATTTCCTTTATAGTAACCTGAAAGTTTTCACTAAAACAAGTTTTTTGAACTCTTCATTTCTAACTTCATGTTCACCATTAAATATTTTCCTAGTGCAAGGTCAACAGAATCTCAAAATTCAGTCTTGCCCAGGTCACAAATGATTTTGAACAACACATATATAAATGAACCTCAAGCCAAAAAAGCCCATTCTCTATGCTTCTCCCTCTGAGTAACAGTAAATGACAGAAAAAATCAGGACGTAAAGAAGCTTATTCTCAGGCAAGAGATCCTGAGCTTTGCCCTCCCAGGCCTATAGCAGGATGTTATTTGTAAAACGCTGTCTTCTCAGCTGCACTCACAAAAGTGATTACCAGCAGCAGCCCTTTACAGCCATTGCTGAATACCAAGCTCCCCAGGCAAATTTGGTAGAAACGTGGACAAAACTATTGGCAATTAATGCATTTGCTTTTGAAGTTTCTTGGTAGGGGGCCACAGGGCAGATGCTGGGAGCCTACCTGTAAGGAAAACCCAGAACTTGTTTGTAATCTCTATGGCTCAGCTCTAAAGTAGCAGAGATACCTGTACCGTGCAATTAGCAATAAAATTGATAAGCATTTCATTATTTTGTAGAGACTACAATTTAAAAGCCTTTGCAGCGAATCCTTTTAGAAATCAAATTATCAATTTTCCATGAATTTACTTTGTAAGTCCAGATTTCCATCTGGCATCTGTTGTGTATCACAAGCAAGACATAACTATAAGGCAGTTTGGTTGCTCTAGAGGTCTCTCATTTTTTTCCTACCCTTTTACCAATAAGAATTTAGCCTTCAGGCTGGGCGCGGTGGCTCACGCCTATAATCCCAGCACTTTGAGAGGCTGAGGCAGGTGAATCACAAGGTCAAGAGATCGAGACCATCCTGGTCAACATGGTGAAACCCCATCTCTACTAAAAATACAAAAAATTAGCTGGGCATGGTGGCACGCGCCTGTAATCCCAGCTACTCAGGAGGCTGAGGCAGGAGAATTGCCTGAACCCAGGAGTGGGAGGTTGCGGTGAGCAGAGATCATGCCATTGCACTCCAGCCTAAGTAACAATAGCAAAACTCCGTCTCAAAAAAAAAAAAAAAAAAAAAAAGAATTTAGCCTTCAGTACCCAATAAACACAACATACAATTGCACAACCCATTAAAAACTCTTTAACTTAGTGAACTTAAAAGTGTTTCTTTTTTACAAAAACTGTGGCTATAACTAAAAATTCAGTAATTATTATATTTTGTCTTACAGATGCAAATGCTGTTGCAAATACAATGTTAAAAAAGGCAAGTGTTGTATGGCCTGAATATTTTCATCAAATTACATTGTACACAGTAGAAAGAAGTTGTTATTTCTATTATTTTTGCACTTGACTTGGTACTATGAGACACCTGGATTACTTTTTTAAAAAGTGACTTTCAATGGAGGCTCTGCTAAGAATATAATTCAATCTTAAGGACAGAGTTAATCCTTTCTTGACAGAGTTGCATAATTTGTTCAAATCTATACACTGAAACCTAAACTGAAGGATGGTGCGGTTAAAGCTCTTGATTGTAATCGACCTAGTGACATTGAAAAGCAGTGCTAATAAGCAATGAATTAAAATAGAAAGGCCTATTAAGGATAGTCAAGCTTCACCAGAAATAAAACTAGGTTAGTTGAGAATAAAAATATTGTCTCAATAAGTTTGTAAAGTAACTAAAGCAGTGCCTAGTAGTTTTTATAAACGAAAATGGAAAACGCATAGCCCGCACACAATAAGCTGTGCTCTAGAAAAAGAGAATGTCAAATAGAAAGGGAAAAAGACTACTAGTTTCTTTCAAGAACAAAAGAAACCATTAGCAGAATAACACCTGTGATTTGGATCAACAAGACTTATTCTAAAACAATGTGAATATTCTTTGATTTCTTAAGTGACTGTTACATCAACTGAGCAATTTTACAAACAAGAAGGAAATAAGCCACCTTTACCCCATAATGAAAGTTTTGCAAGAAGGGAAATAGATCTAATTTATCAAAATCTGAGTACAGCAGGACTTATCAGCCTGTTTTATGGCTGGAATATTAACGGTAATAACCCAGGTGTCATTTTTTTTTTTTTGCCCCCATATGCTATGCAAGACATCAGGGCCCTGCAAACTCCTCAATATATTTTCTGGGAGTCTCCAGAAGATATCATCTATACACTAAGTAAACTGTTTCGAGATATTTGCCTACCACTCTTTCCACAGGGATTCTAACACATTTACTAACCTTCACTTCTGCTTCTGTTAGATACCGTAGTGTATACCAAACAACACTGTTCCTGTCAGAAACTAACACTGCCTCCTTTCAGGAACCTGATGTTCCCTCCATATCCTACCACTGCTCTGCCAGGTGCTGGCTACCTCCAATGTACTGAATTCTTCAATGTGCCAAAGAAACATGGTAAAGGGACATACATCTCCAACTGTTTGCATTACATTCTATTTGAGACATCTGCATATCTACCCTTGCCCTAATGTGTTACAGAAGTTTTAATAAAGCAGTGCTTTCTTTCTTCACCTCCTTCATTCCTTCTCCCTCTCCTCTTCCCTCTCCCCTTGTCCTTTCATTTATCCCTCCCCTCCTCCCCTGCTTCTCCTTCTCCTCCTTCAATTTATAGCAGTCTCTCCACGGCAATTATCTGGATATTGATCTAAGTGTCAAGCACCATACAGCACTCAGACTTGCTCCTTTATCCCAGTTTAGCTCTATTTTATAGTTTCCACATCTTTGCTTAAATTTCTCATCTTCTTCATGAATGTTTTCCACCTTTTCCATCGCAAACTTCCATGTTGTAAGCTGCCTATGGAAAAGGTGACATGACAAGGAACTGCAGGTGCCCTCTCGGTCCTGAAAGTAGACACTAGCCAACAGTTAGCAAAAAGCAGAGTCCTTACTAAGACAGTTGCAAGAAATATACTCTTTCCAGCAATCTGAAAGAGCTGGAAGTAAATTCTTCCCCATTTAAGCCTCCAAACCAATACCTTTATTGCTGCCTGCTTGGATTATGAAGCAGAGAACCCAGCTAAGCCAGGCTCAGACACTTGATCCATAGAAATGGTGAGATAACAAATGAGTGCTGTCTTAAGTAACTAAGTTTGAGTAATGTGTTATACAATAGAAAACTAATGAAGCCTTCTAAAACTGCCTTAGTGGTTAAATTCTGGAATCTGGGAACAACTACCTAGGTTCACAATTCAGTTCCACCACTCACTTGAAAAGTTAGTTAATCACCTTGTTCCTCAGTTTCATCACATATAAAATGGGATAATAATGGGACTTACTTCTATGAAGAAATGTGAACATTAAATTAATTAATATAGGTAAAGCATTAGAATAGTGCCTAGCAAATAGTAAGAACTAAGTGTTTGTTACTATAATAATGATGATACAGTAGCAAGTAATATAAGCTATTAATAAAACTATACTAAGCTTTTAAAAAATGTTAAAATAATAGTAGACATAAAATACTTATGATAAATAATATAAAATAACAATATATTATAATATCACCATTATTATACCTCTCAGGGTAGCTTAGATTATACTGCAGTAACAAAAATCCCAAAACCTCAGTGACTTACAGCATCAATATTTATTCTTATTTATATTAAATGTCCACTGCTGACAGGAGGAGTCTCTATTCATTGTATTCCCATAGACCCAGGCGGATGAAGTAACTACTGTCTTGAATGTTACCAGACACTGCACCAGAGTTAAAAAAAAAAATGTACTGGAGAGTCTCACATTAGTAATAAAATGTTCCAGCCTGGAAGTGACACACCTCATACCCCACTTCTACTTACAACACATTGGCTCCACACAAATATAAGGGAACCAAAAACATACAATTCTACCATGTATTCAAAAATAAAGAGAGAAGAAGAAATTTGGGCAAAAAGCACTAAAGACTACCACACTTGTTATTATTACTGTTAGTGTTCTACTCTTTAACCTATGAACAAATTTTAATAAAAATAAAAGCTAATTTGAGAAAGAAAACAAGGTGCCAGCGATAGTCAAAAGGGTTGATCTTAATTATTCTTGTCTTAAGTTGCTTGATGCTAAACTTGGACCAACTTAACCTCATTTAAATATAAATTACTGGAAAACAAATCACTGGTGTTTCAGTATATGTCAGTTACACCAAGACATGTCTGCCTCTTAATACTACAGATATTTTATTGAATAGTTATATTATTTTAAAAATATAAACTATTACAATTCTATTTGTTTTGATGTACCACAAAAGCAGATTTTTATTTTATCAAGAGAGAAACCAAACAACATTAAAAACTACAAAGATGATCATGTGGAAAGCTTCATTTCATTAGATTGTGCTCCCCAAATTGTAAAGTCATACTCCATTTCTGGAGGTAGATAATTACTCCTCCTGCTCCAAGAATCCAAGCCTATAAGCAAGGATTATTCTCGGATGGGAAAAAGCCTCAGAAGCCAAGAGCAGATCTGACTGAACAGAGTATCTTCTTTATAGTGGTGTCTTTTGTGACTTACAATGGATCTTCACAGATCAAAAATTAAAATAAAAATATTTTGTTTTGACTCTTTGCTTAAAAAATGATTTATAATAGGCATTACCAGTGAACTTGTAGAAAAATGAGCACCAATATTTGATTATTTAATATTTAATAAGTTGAAAAAAATGCTATTTTCAGTAAAAAAGAAAACAAATATTAAAACTGGTATGATCAAATATACTAAAATGAGAAATAATAAATAACATTTTAGAATACATATGCAGAAACAAAAGCTGAAAAGTTATAAACCAAAGTTAATCAAAAATGGTTACCTATCTTTGGATAGAAAACTGACAAGTGATTTTTGTTCTCTTAACTTGAAAGACATTTTTCTAAATTTTGAAATAGCTCAAATTAACAGAAATGTTTTAAGTATAATACAAAGAAATTTGATTTACAAGTCTCAAATTGTCATAACATAAACCATCTGAGAGTCAGTTGCAATGTATTACCTTCAGTATCTCTGAATACTTTAGCATTATTTTCTAAAAATGAAGGCATTCTTATGCATACCCAACCACAGGAAAACTATCAAAATCATGAAAATAATATTGATACATTACTACCACCTATCTTCAATCCCATTTAATTTCCACTAAATGTCTCCCGAAATATACAATGTAGCAAAATAAATCTAATTCAGGATCACATACTGTATTTGGTTCTCATGTCCCTTTAGTCTCCTTTATTCTGAAATAGTTCCTATAGTTTCTCAGGCTTTCTTTGACTTTCATAACTTGGACATTTGTGAAGTTTACAAGCAAGTAATTTTAGAGCGTCCTTCAGCTGGTGTTTGTCTGGAATTCCCTCATGATTAGTTTCTGGTTATGCATCTGTGACACAAATATCACAAGAAGCAATGATGTATTCTCATTGTATCCTATCAGGTAGTTTGTAATTTTGATTCGTCTGCATTATAGATCATGTTCACTTTGATCACTTTATTAAAGTTGTGTCTTCTATGCTTCTTCATGTAAAGTTACTCTTCTTACTTGTAATTATTGGCACAATTCTAATATCCTTTCTCATCAAACTTCAATTTATTAACTGGTTCCTTATTTTGTTTTATTGTAATCTATTAACAACACTATTTCGATGCTGAGTTTGTCCCATTTGAGCAGTAAAAGCTTATGCAAGAAAGGTTTTATGTGTTTGTAACATACCTCAGCCTTCATTGAATACTTCTTCACTTTCTGTCACAACAAGGTATTCTGAGCTCATCTTGTACTTTCCTTGCTCCATGCCTGGACCAAGCCATTTCTCTAAGGAGTTTTGATTTCTTTTAGTGCAGAATGGCATTTAAAAGATAACATTTTAGAGTTAAATGTGCTAATTATTTGCTTGTAACTATTCTTGGGCCCTCGGTATACAGAGCTGTAAAACATATGCACTTATACACACATTTACATTTATATTTATTGTTATGTATTCCTATAGTTATTGAAATCTATAAATTAAAAACAATGCCTTCAATTCCAAGCAAACCCCACAGGATTCTTTCCCATTTCTGTCCTTTTCATATTTGCAAATCCCTTCATTGACAGTGAGAAACCTAGCTCCCATGATTCTTAGTATTTCTTATTTGACTAATGCCCATGTATATAGCAATCTCCTATCCTACTGAGGCTCTGACTCCCCACAGCAACCTCCTTCCTCCAATCCCTCCTTAACCCCGTTGGAGCTCTGTATGATGTGTTGGGCTGTCCCCACACAGGAATGCCCTCTTTACCTTGCTTGGGCTCTGACTCCCATGCAGGGCAATCTTCCTATGATTATGGCCTCCTAATTTCTCTTAGATACTAAGGGGAATGGGTAAAGTATGCCCTTATTCTGGGACACTGCAACTCCTAAATTCCCACCCCACTGCCAGGCTCACCTCCACCTATGGGATCTGAGATCTAATGGTTTAGGGAGGAA
Source organism: Saimiri boliviensis (assembly GCF_048565385.1). NCBI lineage: Eukaryota > Metazoa > Chordata > Mammalia > Primates > Cebidae > Saimiri > Saimiri boliviensis. Next base: position 72,773,317 of record NC_133459.1, read on the forward strand.
AAATGAAGGACAAGTAGGATGAATATTGGAACTCTTTGATATTTTGCAAAGTTCTTATAATAAACTTGTATTTGCTTTATAATTTTAAGGAACTTTTTAAATTTTAAAGATCAGATTTTGATACATTAGACCAATCACCTCACCCTGTCATAACTCATTTCTGGGTTAGCAATCTTTTTACAAAGGCCAAATAGTAAATATTTTTGGCTTTGCACTCTATACAATGACCGTCACAACTGTTCAGCTCTGCCATTAGGAAAAGCAGATGGCCATAGCTATATTTCACTAAAACTTTATAAAAATGGGCAGCAGGTCATATTTGGTCCTCAAGTCATAGTTTGCCAAATCCTGTATCTGAGGGTTTGAGTGCAATAAGCCAATGTTCAAGCCTAAGAACACTCTTTCAATACCTGTGAGATGTTGGACAAGTAGTTTAATCTACCGAGCTTCATCTAAGATTTGTATGAGTCTCTCATGGACCATCAGTTGTGCAGCTACATTGTAAATAGTAAAGCGTTACATAATATACTTACAAAAGATGATAACCCAGAAACGAGTAATGGCAGGGTGAGGCGACTAAAAAGGACACATAAATGATCCAAAAAAAATCCAAAGGAGTTTGGATTTTATATTAGCTGGTGGATATTTACTAACATGAAAACGGAATATGAGGACGATTAACCTAGCAGTGAGTGAAAGGGGTAAAAATCGCCTTAAAGTGAAAAGCTAAGAAATGTTTGTCAGGGCCTAGATACGATACCTGTTGAAACAAGTTGATCCAGTATAGACTAATGAGGTAGAGACAGTGAGTCTTCGTGACCAATATCTCAAGAAAAGCAAATGGTGGAGAGGGGAAAGGAGAAAAAAGATGGAGACAAGGAGGAAGGCGAAGAGCAAAAAATGGGAGAAATAATTTTTTTAAAGATTCATTTGCAAAACAAATTCCCAAAAAACATTATTCTGATTCTGCCAACAGGCTATAGCCACTCATACGGAAATTTAAAAAATACTTAGACTTAAACTGCACATCACACTTTCTGTATCAAACAAATGAAACAGAAAAAAATTTGCCTAAGTGTATTAATTCAAAAGCATGAAAAGCTGGAGAACATCTACAAACTTTACAAAGGAGTCTATTTAATATGATATTAATACAAAAATAAGAAAACTTGTCTCCATCTCTTGCTAAATCACTTGCTAGCGATCTGGGAGGACTGGTCAGTCTTGAGAATGTCCTATTGGCACCTCCCCCATTGTTTGTTCAACTTTGCATATTTATGCTCTTGAACAATGATAGTAGCTCATGGGTAAGAATTTGCTCAAGATGAAAAGTTCACCAATGAACATTTATTTTAAAGATTACTACAAGTTTCCCAAGGAGTCTAAAATTGTTGTAGGAAATTTTATCCTGTCAAAAGAACCCTGTTCTGCCAGGGTTTGATTTGCCTTGTCAGTAAAGACATTAGTTTGGGATCTGAGGGAAAAAAAAGTACCATAACGTGGAGCATTAATAATTTCAGAAAATAAATGGTGTGCTCTTTCTTCTCCTCTATAGCTATTGCCTATCCTGCCCAGAGAAGGGTGGCCACCATTTGTTTCATGAAGTTAACTGCCAAATAAAAACAAATCACAATAGAAAATTATTTTTATGCTTAAAAACAATGGGTCCAGATGTGAGGGGAAAAAGAAATGGGAAATAGAAGCAGAAGCAGTTTGACCCTAAGTTTCTAGTGTTGGCTCTGCTTCTTTCCTAGGATGGGAAATTAATATTTTACTCCAGCTCTATATTGAACATAAAGTACAGTGCCCAGCAAACTAGATGGTCAATAAATGAATAAACAAATATAAGTTCTTGGGTAAGTCATTTACCCTATCTGAAACCATTTTAAAATTTTGAAATAATATTCTCATTTTAATTTGATATGAAGATTTAAAATGTGCTCTATCAATGTTAAGTGAAGAGCAGCTGTGATGATGATGGTGATAAATAAAAAATAGAGTTGTTATGTCCCTGTATTTCTCTGCACATTTTTTTTTTTACGCAAGACATTTTGGACCCTTTCAATATCCAGTGGAAACATAATTGAAATGTTGTATAAAAACCTGGAAGCAAATCTTTTTCTTTAATTTAGAGAAAGAATGATGTTTGGGTCTCATGATAATCCCAGAGTCAACATTCTTTTAGATAGAGGAAAAATGAGGGATACATAGAGAGGAGGGTTGAAACCCATTCTTATGTGAAAGAAGAGGCCACTCCATTTATTCAGAAAAGGTAAGAACAAAATGCTACTGCACTGAGCCAATGGACTGGCTCAAGTGCCTGCTTTGATGCTTGGGCATAACAACAGAAAGAGCCCCTGTTACCTGATTCCCAGCCCAATGCTCCAGCCTTTGTCACTTATTAGACACACTTTCTCTTTAATAAAGTTCTGATTCAAGAGTCCATGTCAGATGTGGATGATTTGGAAACATTTAAGGGACTGAAGGTTTATCAAAGTACTTTAATGGCCAGGGAATGATTAAAAGGAATGTGTGCGTTCAAATACAAATGAAGAATGATTTGAAGGTAGAGCACTAGGAATAGCAGATGGTAACTATTAATTATTAGTCTACTACCAAGGCTTCAGTCCAGTAAGAAGGAAGGTATTCTATGTCTGACTCTTTATCATCTAGCCATTTTAATGCTTTGATTTCTCATAAGAACACTAAAGGAAGACATTTCCTCCTTCCGTTGACATGTTTGAGAGAGAAGACTTGTGTGGCAATTCATGGAATAGTAGTACCACATTAAATTCCTGAACATATATGTCAAGAGCACAACAGACCAAAAAACAAAAACAACAAAAACAAAACAACAACAACAAAAACATGAATAATAAGCAGTTCTGGAGACATTATTCTGTATATCTCTTGTTAATTAATGCAGTTCTATAAGACTGCACTGGCGCATGGGGATTGAGACCCCCCCTCTCAGCCTTGTCTGCATTGAGGTAGCATATAATAAGCGTGTAGTCAGTTTGTACCCTAGTCAAACGGTTTTAATAAAACCCTACAAGCACTTCAGATCTGAAGCTGGCAGGGGTGTGTGGGAGGTAATGCTAGGCATGAGTTGAGCCCAACTTTATGAATGAAGTGGCTACATGTCATTAGTGTTTCAATAGGTCCCCTAACAAGGGTAATTGGATCTCCAGAGAATCTCACCAAGCCTCCAAGTTAAATTTGAAAGTGGTGAGGATGCTCAGGTCTTGAAGGTAAGCGGAACCATTCCTGTTTTACCTTGAACCCAAGGGTCAAGCAGGCCTAAGGGAAATGGTTTGAAACTGTCATTTAACATTATCACCGACATGTACTGTATTTCCAAGCATCCTGCAAAAGGAGCCAGAGACATGCATGCATGGCCCCAAGCTGCAGGGTGGTAGCATGTCACATGTCTGGTAACAGAAGGGGATAACCATCCCAATACAAACTTGACATATATAAATTGATTACATAAGTGGGCAGTGGTGGTCCTTTCAAGTATATTCCTTTTGTTTGAGCTTTACAGTAAAATTACCAGCAGCAGTTTACAATTAAGGGGAATAATAATAACTGAATATGCTTTCATCTGCTCATACAATTACAATGAACTGCATGCCTTAATAGGATTGTGAAAAATCTGCGTTTGACCCATAGAAAAAAGTAAACGTTCTTGTTCTGGATACTATATCATTATCACAACAAAGAGAAACTCCTGAAATCTGATGATTTAAACATCTGGAGAATGTTAATCACTTCAAAATGACGGATGTTTTTTATTTCAGCTTTTGACAGACACACTCCTTTCATAGATAGATGATTATTTACATAAATTACATCATCAATGTGAAAAAAATCAGAATAACTTCAAAGGATAAAATGCTTAATTAAAAAGAGACTTGTATTTCTATTTTTTCTTTCTCTATTTTTCCCTTAAAGAAGGAGTAAAAAGGCAAATCTAACAATTCCATTGTAGGTAAATATGTAATGAAGAAGATGTTTTTTTTTTAAATTTCTTCATGTAGAATACATTTAATTTTAAGAATAAATTACTCAGTTTTTAGAACCCTGAAACTTATTAATTGCTTGAGTCTACTTCTCATTTCTAAAATTTCTCTTTTTAAAATGGCAATTTGGGGTTCACTTAGCCATTCCAGTAGGTGAAACAGAGTAGATTCAAGCTCAAGTTGAGTCTGAAGTTCACCATCTCTTTTCATTCAACTTTCAAATTAGCCTTGGTAGATGGAGGGAAATAAACTTTTAAAGCAACTCCGCACTGAACAGAGTTTAATAGATCTTATTTCATAGTTAATGCAGGAGTTTTTTTGTTTGGGTTTTTTGTTGTTGTTGTTTGTTTTTTGGTTTTGTTTTTTGTATGTTTGTTTGTTTTTGGTTTTTTGGTGGGTCCTGAGAAAATAAAAGTCAATAGCAGTCCAGAAAGAAAGAATTGAAAACTCTGCTCTTCCAAGGAGCTCTGGCTGCAGTCCCTCAGGGCTGGCCTCTGACTGGTGGCATGCTGCCTAATGCTGATTGGTAGAACTGGTGCAATTTCACTGATCCACTACAATTTCCTCCTACACTTGTAGCTGATCTGCAGACTGACCTTAGACAATTTGTCTTCTTTCAGGGAGAAATGTCACCCAAAAGGAAGCTATTAAGTCAAGAAGGTAATTCTCTCAGAACAGTCCACTGTATAAACAGAACTTGACCTCAAGTAATTTATTGCTGGTCCCTAACAAAGAGACTTAAGATTTAGGTCCGATATAGTTGAGATCTGAATCTGTCAATAGAAAAGGTAAGCCAGAACCTCATAAGATTTCTTTTGAGGGGCCAGGTTTAGAATATAAGCCAGATCAATATACGGTTCACACAGGAAGAGCAGCATTTGGTCATTTAGAATGAAAAGTTTATTTTATTAACAAATCAGAAATTTGTACTTAAACAGTTCAGCCACTTCTTTGATGACTCCTAGAAAATTTTTGTTAGGCAAATACCTAAACATGATATAAAGTCTATATTTTCTTGAAAACACTGGGTTAGATTCAATGCTCAAGATCCAGGTTTGTCCCACATTGCTAAGAGGTTTATTTTCTTTTTAACAGAGTGGAAAGTGAAAAGTTACATTTCTTCATTGAGTGGAATGAATCATGTTACTTGGGGGCACAGAATCCAATCAATGAGCATCTCATGGTTCAGGATCTGAAAGGATCAAACTGCTAAGCTGTCTCTTGATAATATCTCATGGACCATCTTTGACAGATGGATATTAGAGAGACTTCTAGAAAAAAAAAAAGAGGAGGAAGAGAAGAAAGCAAAGGAAGGGTAAGAAATATATTAGGAAAACCCTTTAACTCATTTTAAACTCCTTGTTTTACGGTTACTAAGGTGAAATTTCCCATTTCCTATTTACAAATGAGGATTTTTCTGCCTTTTCTATTACAACTCTAAATCCCAGCTTCCTTGATTAATGAATCACTTGTTCATTGCTGTTCCTTCTAAGGTCCAGGTTTTCTGCTACGTCTACTTTCACTGGTAAAAGCTTCCCCTACCTCCAGTCACCATTTCTAGGCCCTCTCTTTCCCAACTACCTCTCTCCTCCTCAAATCCCATCCAATTCACTAACGAGCTCTACCAGGGCTTGGCCTGGAGACCACCCATATCCTACAAATGGAAAAGTGCTGAAAACCTGTCAGCCACAGCTGACACAGAGTCCGTCAGGGTAGATTTTAATGCTGTGAACATTTTGCTGCTATTTTTCCTCAGAACACTGCCTGGCGTTGACATTTTAGGTCTCAAAGTAGCAACTAATATTTTGCTTCTTAACTGGCACTAACTTTCGAAACAGTAGCTAGAAAGCCTTGAAACTTTTAGAAATCTCCATTTGTTCAGTCTATAAAATGGGGCTAACACCACAACTGAATCCCCTGGACAAACTGCAATGCCTCCCTCAAGTGGATGAAGAGCTCATAGGAAAATTCTAAAGAAGGAATTGGAGATCACAGTGATGTTTTTCTAAATTAAAAGTGACAACCAGCATTTAGTAGGGGAATCAGAAGAAAGAATTGAGAGCAGGAAGTCTTATATTCATTACACCAGATGGTTTAGTTTTCACTGAATGAAGAGGAAGGAGCTGAGTGAATGAACAGGGGTACGTCCTTAAAAGATTCAGCAGCCATCCAAATACACAGGAATAATCTAGTGGAAAACTAAAGACTTGGACTAGTCTGTATTATACAAATAAAGCATCCCTACTGGGTTTGACTTCAGCAGGTTGACGGCATAAAGCATAACATTCTACTATTAAATAACACCAATATAATTACTACTGGCACAGCTTTAAAAAAAGGACTTTGTTCAAATTCTTAACACAAAGATAAGTCAAATAGCAAATCTGTAATCAGTACCTGTTGAAAAAAAATAGTGAATGATTTTCAGCTCAGGAAAATGTTTTCACTGCCTAGCTTTTCTCTCATCTCTTGCCCATCTCTGCTTTCCTTCCCTTATTTAAAAAAGAATAAAACATTTCATTTGAAATATAAAACATGCGGCAAAGCATAGAATGTAATATAACAGACCTCTGTTTCCACCACCAAGATTAAACAGACTTTAATGTTTTTTTAAATATAGGCATGATATCTCCCTCGTTTATAGACATAAAATGTCACGTAGCTGTAGTCTCACCCCATCATCCTTTTCCCCTCAGTTCTCCACAAAAGTGAAAACTTATCTGCAGTGCTTTTAAAATCATTTTTGTACATATGTTTGTACTTTCACTACGTAAGTATGTGTTCCTGAGCACTATACACTATCATTTCATTTCACACTTTCCATACATGGCATTATGCTTTATATATCCTTTTTGAACTTTCTAAAACATTAAGATTTATTCATATTTATGTATATGATTTAACAGCAGAACAATAGTTCTTTATCCCTTTATGTGTATAACCTATTCCCTTCCTGAGGAGTCAGTCCAAGTTCTCAGTAACTGCTAGATTGATCCCAATTAATAGAATGGCAGGATTCTTTTGTTTTTTACAATTACAAACAATGCTGAAATTACATTTGTGCATATATATTCTTGAATGCATGTAAGAGAGTTCTTCTATGAGTCAAATTGCTAGAAGCTATGGAATGATCATCTTCATTCATGTGCATTGCCAAATTCCTCTCTAAAATGGTAACAATTTACACTACCATCAGGAATAAATAAGAATTGCTGTTTCCTCACATCACCACTAACGCTTGATGTAAGACCACTGATTAAAATTAATTTTTAATGGTTGTGAAGTTATAGCTCATTGATGTTTTAATTTTCTCTGACTACTAAATAATATTGAGCATATTTATATTTTATTGGCTCCTATAAATTGACTCCTATAAACTTTTTATATTTTATCACTCCTATAAATTGCTTGTTGATATCCTTTGCTTATTTCTCTTCTGACTTTATGCCTTCTCATTCTTGTTGGTTTTAAAGACATAGGTTGCAAAATATCTTTCTATGTCAGTCTTTTCATCTTACAATGTCTTTTTCATGAAATTGCTTTTATTTTAATGGGCTCAAATTTATTGATATTTTCCTTTGTGCTTTTTGCATTTTGTATTATATTAAAGAAATACTTCTTTACATAATGCCATAAAAGTTTTCTCTAGTATAAAGAGATTTACAACTTTTATTTTTATATTATTATTTTGTAGAAACAGAGTATTGCTCTGTTGCTCAGGCTGGAGTGCAGTGGCACGATCTCAGCTCACTGCAACCTCGTCTCCTAGGTTCAAGCAATTCTCCTCCCTCAGCTTCCTGAGTAGCTGTGACTGCAGGCACATTCTACCACGCCCAGCTAATTTCTGTTGTATTTTAGTAGAGATGAGGTTTCACCGTGTTGCCCAGGCTGATCTCAAACTCCTGAGCTCAGGCAATCTGCCCACTTTGACCTCCCAAAGTGCTAGGATCCTTACAGACGTGAGCCACTCTTTTTAAAATTTACGTTTGCATAAAATATGGGGGTCTGTTTTAATCTTGTCCCTGTGTCCAGAACTGAAAAATTTATTCTTCAACCTATTTTTTGCAACTCTCCTTTTTCATAGACTAAACTTCCCAATATATATGATTTTCCTAGGTGTCTATTTTTATAGTTTTATACCAGTATGCAAAGGCCATAGGTCTGCTCTACCTTGTGCTGAAAGAAATTTTTCTCCTGCAAGATGCCTCTTTGAATCTTTGTAGATGCTTCTCAACTTCATTGAAGTTTATTTTGTAAATACAGTTTAATTTACGCAAATTTTACTACCTGCAAGAACAATTTCTCCACATTGCCTTCACTTCTGCACTTCAAACCCTCAGTAATTTCCAGGAAAGTCTCCATACCATTGGTCAACTAAGCACTAACTTCTCTGTGATGGGCATCAACCACTGTCACATATCTGACACAGGAGTGCTGGACTTGTAATAAGGAAGAGTTTTAGCTCTACTTCTGTAAATGAATATAAATAAGAAGTGATAATGTATTTAGGGATCTAGCATGGGGATTATAGAGAGTTAGTTGATTGGTTACCTCAGTAACAAGTGATTTCCAAAAGGAAAAACACTGACCTGATGGTGTGTATGTGACTAAAGTTTAGGTTACCAACAATAACTGTCTGCAGCTTACATCTCAGATTTTCCAGTCTTCCCTGACCTTTGAGCCCTAGAAGTTAATTATAATAGGAAGTCTCCAGAAGAATGAGTTCTGGGTATAATTTTGTCATTCTGTGGCAAAAAGCACTGTAGAAGAACAAGTACATCTTCCCTCTCAGGACCACTGTGGTTAGCCAACACACTGCTGGCTGAAATTCCTAACTATGAAAGAGAGTAGCAAACTAGCTAATCAAAATTGCAAATAAGGTGAAAACAATGTGATAATTTATTCTGAAAGCTAAATTAAAGAGCAGGCTATGCTAATACTAACCCCAAAATCTACTTAGTCCCTTTTCACATTTTATTAAATCCCTTAATATCTCTTCCTGTGTAACTGTGTACCTCTTTTTCCCTTTCTGCTTCTAATACTTTCCTTCATGTATCTTCCTCATTCCTTCTCCAATATTTCCCTCCCTCCTGTCAACATTTTTCTCCTCCCACACCATCTTTAACTTCTTTATCTTCTTATCCTCACACTGTTTTGTCCCTTACCAGAAGTTATTAATTGGCCTTTATTATGATACCAAACATATTTTTATTATTGATCATTAGTGTTCAAGACAGTCTATAAAAATTCCTTGGTCTTAAAAGTCAAATTAATTGAATGTTTCATATACAAATTCAAGTAACCTCTCCTCATCTGAACACTGGTATGTTTCAGAATTCCTTTGATTCTATTTTTTTCAATGTGAGCATAAAAATCTCCTAAAGAGGACAATAAAATGCACTTGTCTGCCCTCTCCTTTCTGATTACATAGGTTTAGAGTGGAACTAGGGACTTCTTATCTTTACCAAATGAGAATCCATAGGTGATTCAGATGTGGGTGATCTATAAGATCACATTTAGTGAAAACTTGCTTTATCTTATCTTTGTTTTTCTATGCCTTCTCCCATGTCACTGATTTTAAAATCTCTTTTTTTTTTTTTTTTTTTTTTTTTTTTTTTTGAGATGGAGTATTGCTCTTTCACCAGGCTGGAGTGCAGTGGTATGATCTGGGCTCAGGCAGTCTTCACTACCTGGGTCCAAGCAATTCTGTCTCAGCCTCCCAAGTAGCTGGGATTATAGGAATGTGCCACCACACCTATTTCACTGTGTTGACCAGGCTGGTCTTGAACTCCTGACCTCAAGTGATCTGCCCATCTCAGCCTCCCAAAGTGCTGGGATTACAGACGTGAACCATCATGCCCAATCTCTTATTTTTTCCTTAATTAGTGTTACATTACTGGAACACTAAGCAGATGGGAGTTATTTATATGCTACTGCTTAAGGTCATCACCAACTTCTGATTGCAAAAATTTAAAAAACTGCAACCTCAGGCATAAATGGGTTAAACTTCAGTATTTACTGTCCACAGATGACCTTGCCTGTTACTTAACAGAGAACAAGGTAACTAAGGTGAATTTCTTCAGTTTCCATTATTTGAGTGTCTCTTTTTTTCTGAGTCCATCCTTGCAACTCTTCTCTTTATGACAGAGGGAAGAGAACTTCCTATCCAAGGCTGACACTGTGCCCTATACCTTGAGGCCATCTGCTATCCCATTATTCAGAAGATAACTCTCCCTCCTCTAATTGCCATCATTCTTCCTCTCTCCTTATCTCCTTCCCTCTCCTGCCTTTCCCACCTCAATAATCCGTTAGCTTTCTTGCTTTCATTCTTAATGATATAAAGATTTATTTCTCCTATGAACTGAAAACCTTCTTGAGGACAGGGCCTACATATTCCTCTTTATATACATACCTATAAAGTATCTAGTTAAAACCTGTATTCACAATGAACCCTCAATAAATATTTGTTAAATAAATGATTAATATTCTTCTCCAAAAAACAAAACAAAACTAAATCTGTTGCTTTGTCCTTAGGTGTGTTTCTCAAAGGAATATTTTTTTTTTGAATCATGGAGATTATGATCCTATGCTGGATTAAGGAATTACACTAGCAGCTGGAAAGCTGGTTAGAGGCAGCAACAATCAGAAAATGTAATGAACTTTCGCATTCAGAATGGCAATTAAAACTAAAATATTTAGGATCAACTTTCTGAAGAAACATGCAATATTTATAGGTAGAAAACCACACTTATTGGGATATGCAAGGAAACTTGAATAAATGGAAAGGTTTATTTATCCTTCTAGGAGCTGAAGGCTAAATACTGTAAAAATGTCAATTCTTTATAAAGAATTCTTCCAACATTACTTTATACTTTTTCAAGCCACTAAAAAACTCAAGGTGTGTATATCCAGAGCAACTTGAATCTATGCTCCAGAGAAAAAAAATTTAAATAAAAATATAAAAGAAACTCAACCCAGAATATTATAATTTTTTTGATTTTCTATCTTGGCCAATGGAGGGAGCAGTTTCAGAGGTTTCTGTGTGGTGTTTGCTGCTATGCTAGTCCTTATCCCACAGATCAAGGAATCCATGGGAGGGCTCTGCCAATTACTAAGCATGAACATTTCAATTATATACTTGAGGCCTGGAAAAATGGCCACTGGGTTTGTGAACACAACTGACCCACTGAGGGAGATCAAGGTTAGGGCTCCATTTACTATCTGGACCCCATTGACTGCTTCTCTAGTAGAAGAATTTATTGTGACACTTCCTTCAATATCAACTTGTACAATTGTGTCCAGTATTCCCTGAAATGTCTGGGTATTTTTACTCCGACGTATGGTCATCTAAGTGAAAGGCCATAAGTCCCTTTGGAGAAAGATACAGAGAATCATTATGATAACACTTGCCATACTACTCTAAGATTCTTCCTCATGGAGGCATAGCCTCCCTTTTTAAGCACAGGGTTTAGGTCTGAAAATTGTCTGGTTCAGATATGAATCATGATTTTTTAACTAGGCAGGGGCCCTCAACTTTCTGATCATCGATTCTCAATTTCTTCTGGTTAAACAAGTTAATAAGCATATGCTTGTGGACTGCCCATCCATCTTGCCCATAGAAATGCTGAGTTCCACGGACAAACACCATAGTTCTATGTAGGTCAGACCTTTTGGATGCCACTCTGAACTTGGTACTCATTAAAATAATTCTGCCTATTTTGTTACTAGTGGTTACATGTTGTCACTTTGCTTCTATTATTTCAGAATCTTTTTGTCCCTTTGCTACGGGAGAGCCTAGTTCTGGAACAGTTCTGGATTACAGAGAACGGCCACCATTGATCTTCTTAATGAAACTAATGCCACTTTCTCCAGCACATTCTTATTGTTTTGACAGTGTTCCCCAGCTGAACACAGCTGAGTGGCAATCTAGCATGCTCACTTATTGGATCTTTTAGTCCCTTCTACTGCCATCTCCCATGGCAAATCTGCATTTCTATTTCATTTGGTGTGGGCTATCACTTTTTCCAAACTTGCAACAGCCATTCTAGAACATACTAGTGTTGCCTCCTGGGGTTCTTGCCAGGGCATTAAATCCTGAGTCCTGGGAAAACACTCTCATATTGATACACTCTCTTTTATCCAATTTTGTTTTCTATCCCTTTGATTCAGCACCTTCAGAATGCAGTCCCATATAAACTCTCCTGGCTTATGGAGGGTACTACCACCTAGCAGAGGATAGATAGTCTTGGGCAAGGCAGCTCCCTTCATGAAAGGACAATTTTCACATCCACTGATGATTCTTATTTCAAATAATTATTATTATTGTGGCTGCTCAATAGCAATTCTCTAATTCCTTTGTTTCTTTAGTTTATGCAACTCTAAGACCCCAAAATAACAAAAAAGGAAATGTAGTAACAGGTAATATATTAAAAATATCCTCAAATGAAAAACAAGATTACCTCTCCAGGAATCAAAAAGATACAAATTAAGACAATTCATATTTCATTGGAAAAAATTACTATTTTTGAAACTAACATACTCAATTTTAGCAAGGACATAGTGAAAGTGTGAATTTTTATTTCCTTGTCAAGAGAGCATAAGTTTGCATAAAAAATTTAACTCCTTGTTTTCCAAAAATTAGACAATTCCTCCTCTGGGAAACGTCAATAATTCCTTTTTGTCTCATTTTACTTTCTCTTTTTCCTCTTACAGATCAAATTAAATTTATGCTTTGAATTATAAGTTTTCTTAGTATCATCTTATCTACCTTAGCTTGCACTGCCATTACAAATACCATAGAATAGATGCTTATACTAAAGACCCTGTCCAGATACATTGGGGATTAAACTTCAACATATGAATTTTGGGGAGATTGAATTCAGTCATTGCCTCATCTTAAAATAATTGGCTTTAAGTATTTATCCTATCATTGGTATACTTGCAAAGGGAATTGACAGAAATGATATTTGTATAATGTTAACTTTGGTGGTTTCTGAGTGGTAAGAATTTTTTGCTTTTCTCTTTGCACTTTTCAACCTATCACTTCAATGTTTTTATAGTTACTTCAAAATTATAAATGACAAAGCAGTCTCTTTCCAAAAGTACCTGGTTTGCTACCATAGTGAGTTGAAGGTGAGAAAAGAATTTTTTTTATCACCTTAAAGACTCTGACTCAGTGCTTCTCAAATGTTCCCACTAAACATTCCTGTGAAGACAACAAGAGGTAAGGGAAAAGGTATGCTGTGGGAGGAACTTCTGGGAGTACAATCAGATGACTTCCTTTAAGTTGACTGGATTTTTCCATTTTATCCATGTTTGTTACCATATAAAAGCAATGTTTAAAATTACTTACTATTGAGTAAAATTCATTTTCAAAGAAAATGTATCATTATTTATCTCAGGGCATTAAGTGCCCCTTGATTCAATCAGCTTACATCTGGGGGCACTCAAATCCCTATTTGAGAAGGATGGGCTTAATTTAATTATCAAAATTATCATTTGCCTGAACTTCTACAAATTGTAAAACACCTTCCACATAAATTATCTCACTGAGACTCTCAGCATCCTCTTTTACAAGCTCAACACACTTCACCTAGTCCTTTAGCAGTGGAATTCCTCAGTTCTATGCTTCTTTATCATGTAACTCTATATTCACTGCCTAGTGATTACTTTTCTTGACCATAGTTCAATTGCCTGATACATTCTAGTGATACCCAAATCTATATCTCCAGAAACACCTATACAACTGTCAACTTGATATCACATCTTGGCTATCAATTATTTTAAACTTTAAATATCCACTAAGAAATTTGTGACTCCGGTAGGAAATTCCTACAAATCTTGTTTATTTCCATTCAAAAACACTACCACCACCTAGCTCTGCAAAACAGAAAAACCTGATATAATGTCTGAAACCTATTTCTTACACACCTAACATATCACAAGGTTTGAGAACATCTAAAAACACCTCCAGTTAGTTTATGTCTCACAAGTTCACTACTGCCTTCAACACCATCATCCCAGTCCAAGCTACCTTAATCTTCCTGACTATTGAAATAGAAATATAAATTTCTACTTGGAAGTCTAGCAAGCATATTAAAATGAGGCTGTCCACCTCAGTTATTTCCCCCAACTTCTTCATGGGAAAAAGTGCCACCATAAACCTAGTTCGTTAGCTGAAAAACGAAGAAATAATTCTGGATTCCCCACTTTATCTCATATAATATAGGTCAACATACAGTTATAGAACATGTTTATTAAACATAAATTTATCTTTAATGGTGCTGCAGTGAATCTGAGATTAGATAGAAATTTGTTCTTTTTAAAAATTGCTTTGGTTATCCTAGTTCTTTGTATTTTTGAATGAATTTTGTAATAATATAGCCAATGTCTTAATCCATTTGTTTACTATAAAGGATCACCTGAGATGAGTTATAAAGAAAAGAGGTTTATTTGGCTCATGATTCTACAGGCTGTACAAAACGCATGGCAACAGCATCTGCATCTAGTGAGGGCTTCAGGGTGCTTTCACTCATGGCAGAAGGGGAAGGGGAGCTAGTGTATGTACGCAGAGATCACATGATGAGAGCGGAGGCAAGAGAGAAAGGAGAGAGGTGCCAGGTTCTTTGTAAACAAGCAGCTTGTATAGGAACTAATAAAGTGAGAATTCACTGCCACCCTCCACCACCAGGGAGGGCATTATTCTGTTCATCAGGGATCGATCTCCACCACCCAAACACCTCCCATTAAGCCCTACCTCCAACATTGAGGATCAAATTTCAACATGAGATATTGAGGGGTCAAATATCCAAACTCTAGCAGCCAACTTTTACAACAACATTACTAGAATTTTGACTAGGATTGCATTGACCTATAGATCAATGCAGGGAGAAGTGACAATATAGAATTCATATTCATAAAAGACATGGCATATTTTTAAAATTCATAAAAGACATGGCATATTTTTTCATTACTTTAGGTTTTCATCAATTTCATCAGTATTTTAATTTTTTATTGTTTTCTGCTTATATTATTACATGGGAATACAACTGATTTCTGACTTTGAATCCTGTGATCTTGGAAATGTCACAAGTTCTACTGGCTTTCCTTTAGCTTTCTTGGGATTTTCAATGTACTTAATCAGTGTCCACTAATAAAGATAGTTTTATTTCCTTCATTCAAATCTGCATGCATTTCCTTTTTTTACTTGCCTTTTGTACTAAGAAATCTAGTACTAAGTTAAATAGAATCTTGAGGAAAACATTCAGTCTTTCGCCCTTTAGTAAAATATTACCTGTAGGTACTTCATCAAGTTGTGGAAATTCCTTTCTGTTCCTAGTTTGACCAGAGCAATTTTTAAATCAGTTATAGAAATTAGATTTTCTCAAATGCTTTTTCTATATCTACTAGAATAATAATATGTCTTTTCTTTTTAAATTGTTACTATGATGAATTACATGGATAAATTTTCAAATGTTAAATTTTGCTAATTGAAGTATATCACACTTGATCATAATATAGTATATTTTTATGTATTGCTTTACTTAATTTACTAATTTTCTTACAGATTTTTGAGTCACTATTTATAAGGGATATTGCTTTATACACTATATCCCTTTATCCACAAGGGATCTATTCTGACAACCCCCATGGATACCTGAAACTGCAGCTGGTAGTTAATCCTGTATATACTATATTTTTTTCTACACATACATACCTATCACAAAGTTTGTTATAAATAAGGCACAGTACAAGATTATCAACAACAATAATAAAATAGCACAATTATAATATATTAAAATAAAAGTTATGTGTATATGTGCTCTCTCTCTCAAAATATAAAATATTTTATTTTACTATACTCATGTATTTTCAGACCATAGTTGAGCATATTCGATTATGAGTAACTGAAAGCATGGAAAGTAAAACTGTGCATAAGGGTGGAACTACTGTACTTTTCTTTTTATTCCTGCATGTGGAATAAAGGGAATGTGGACTTCATATCAGTTTCCTCCTTTTGATTTTCTGAAGGCGTTTGTGTAGGACTGGTATTATTTATTCCTAAAGTATTTGATAGTGTGGCATTGCTTTTAATAGATGCTAGTATAATGAAACATATTTTACATAAACATATAAATGAAAAATACTGTTCCAACCATACTGCATTTTTGTACTCCCCAACATAGTAAAATAATTTATATTTTCATCAGTTATGTTCTTAGACCAGCATGTAACTTGTTTCTCTAGATTTGAGGGGAGGCCAGTCTGCTACTAGACACCCTCAGAGAATTACTGAGAGAGGGAGACAAGTAACAGATTTTACATTTACTATTTTCTGACCCTATATACATAAATGATTACTTTCATATGCTATTTACACCACATTCAGATCTAAGGGGAAGGATACTTCAGTGAAATTGTCCTTAATCTACCTCCTCATCATGCCTTCCATTTTAAATGCATCAAAACTACATAAACTGAAAAATAACTGACTGTTAACATTAATAATGGAGTCGGAACCACAGATGCAAAAAAGAATGAACATATAATAAATATTTCTTATATGTGATTCCTTAATATTATATGCAGAAAAGGATATAAAGAAATTAATAAGGTTATATATTTTGGGTCATTATCCAAAGACAGCAATAATTAGAATTACACTATACTTTCCATGCTATAACATTATTTAATAATTATATATTTAATAATTTTATATTAAATATAATTTAATATAATCATATACTCATATATAATACATTAGTAGTTATATATAAAATATATATATTTAATTTATCATATAACAATATATAATTGTTATATATTGCTATATAATACATATTATATAATTAACTGATAGTATAATTCTACAATAGTTATATTTGCTATACTATTATATTATACAATTATATATATAATTTTTATTATATATAAAATATAAAATATTGTATATTATACAATATTATTGTTATATATTTAATATAATCACATACAATATATAATTGTTATATATTGCTATATAATAAATATAATTAAATGATAGTATAGTTCTACAATAGTTATATTTGTTATACTATTATATTATACAATTATATTATATATAATTTTTATTATATATAACAAAATATAAAATAATATTGTATAATATAAAATAATTATATTATTGTATCATAATTATATTTTTATTATATATTTTATAATTGTAATAATACAATTATATTTTTCTTTTAATTATATTATTATATATAATATATAATATATAATCATTTATTTATATATAGTTATAATATAAAATAAAATTATTTATATTATATATTATATATTATATATAATTGTAATATATAATTATATTATAAATATAATTATTTATATTATATATTTTATATTTTTATGTATAAAACTTTTATATACTATAAATTATATATACAATTATATAAATTATACTCACCATTAATGAAATTGTGTTCTTAAAGAATATTTTAAAATTCAGACATAAAAAACACTCACTGGGTAATATCAGTTTTACATTATTCCTTCGCAAGTATTGAAGTAAATTGAAATTTCTTGAAAGTTTTCTCTTTTGTAAAAGTGAAGCAGAAAGGTAACTTTATTAAAAAGGAGATGGCAACAATTAATCATTATTGTTTTCTATTCCACTTCAGAAACGTTGTTTGAAGGGAGCTGAAGTACTGGTTTTCAGAGCTTTGGAGTTAGCAAAGTGCTTGGAAGGCAAATTTGCTGTAGGAAACACATCCAATTTATGCCTGGTATCCTACCCCTCGTCATACACTGAGGCCATACCACATTAAAACTCAAATGTTATGCAAATACTTGGGCCAGCGGCTCTGGGAAGCAACTCCTGTATTATAGGAGTACACCACATAGGCTTTGATTGCCATTCATTAGCATGGTTTCCAGTAAGAGTGACATTTCCAAGTGATGCAGAACTGAAAGCAGATTCTGCATGAAATCCCCTTCCTGTGCTGCACCTGGTTCCCCTCCCGCTTCCTTGCCCTCCGCAGTGACACTCCATGCCTGGTTCCTGTCACTAGCCAGGCTATGGTTTCAAATCCCAACTGTGTGTTCTGGTTTTCTTCTGAGTCTTACTAGAGGTTTATCGACAAAACGCAGGCTCCTCATAATCTGTTTGAAAAGCCCACTGCGTTCAACAGGAAGATATGATTATCCTTTAGTGGTGAACACTGTGCTGTGTGTTGTCACTGTGGAGAATATATCCTACAAGCATGTGTATGAAGGGAATCAGGCTGGGAGTGAGTGGGGGTTGTGGTTTGTTTCCAATCTACTGGTGATACAACCTCTTCTCTGCCAAAAAGCCTAAGATCCAGTGTCCTTTGGGAACTCTGTCTCTAGGTTTTACTTTGAAAACCATCTGCTCTCTCTCAGTGAGTATCGGCTCACCAGGGAAATCCTGGCATGTCAGTCTCAGCCTCATGTCCGGGGAAACTCCATACCCAAGTAGTCAAGACTTGGGTGTCCTCGGAGGGAACATTTTGTGGATTCAGCGCTTTACATGTGTTTATTTTTAGCCCCAAAATTATGCAGAGATGAAACTAAACTTTCTAATTATGCAAATAAGTACCAAATAGTCTCATTTTTAAAGAAAGCCATTATCATAGAGTGTAAACACTCTCTGAATTTCAATTTCAGTTCTGCCAATTAACCACCACATGACCTTTCACGAGTTTCAGAGGAAACCTGGACATTGAATACTCTGAACTGAAACAAATACAAGCAGAGAAAACAAAAACAAAAACTATTCTTTTTCACTATGTCTCCTCAAATGTACTCTTTGACCTATATCTTCCTCATTGCTGCAATGAAATCTTGGCAGGCTTCAAAATCTTTTTATTACACTCAGTTAATAGAAGTGCTCCAGTCGCTTTTGCATGTATCCACAGTCTCATTACAGGGCTAAGAATGTAATAATCCCTGCTGCTTATTCTTACTACTACCACCACCCCTCACCTTGGTATTACTTTAAGCCTGGAAATGCAGAATGAGGGAAGAACACACTTCACTTCTCTTTTCTCTATTTTTCCTCATCCTCCTCTTCCTGTTTTTAGGACTTACTTGAGTTCTATCAGGCTTGGAGATGGAGAATGAGGAAGAGAGGTATGCAACACTTCAGTGTTACTTGAATGGCATGGATATAATCTATGCTGGAACCCCCTGAGTACAGCAGTGTTCCAAAGCTGATTCCTCCTCTCATGGGATGCTTTGGTGAGTTTCTTTATGATATCCCACTGGATTCCTCCAGTCACAACTTTCTTGATGCTTACTTGTTGCTTGCTATCTGCTTTCAATTCTTCCCCCAGCCTCTGATCATGTGGCAGTCAACTGCCTCACTGGGGTCACACCTCATATTCAGGCAGTTTCCTGAAGTTGGGAATAGGGGGTTGTGGAATTTAAAGTAGTTCCAATCACCTTGCTCTCACATGGTTCTCTCTTATCTAGGCTATGAGAAAAACTATTGCATCCTTGTTTCACCATGCTGTTGGTGGATAAGGTTTTCATTCTCAAGGTAACTCTTGCTCTTCCTTTATTGTCTTGGGACAATCTGTCTCTAGTTTCTTTCCCTTCCATTGCTTTAAGGATCCAGTATTACAGGACAAATCCTGAAAATAATTTCTTTGAAGCTTTGTTTCTTAGCTCAGGGGGGAAAAAAGCACCCCTTTTATCTCACAGAAGTAGAAACACTTTCTCCATAGTAATCCTCTCTCCCAGCTATTTCAGCTTCAACATTTTATACCTTCAAGGTGGATGATGGCTCAAGATCTCAAAATCAAGTCTATATAACTAAATCCTGTGCTCTGAATCAGTGGGTGTCTTGTGTAGGGGAGAGATCCCATAAGCACCGAGGCAGAAGCAAAAGGCCTCTATTTCCATATAAATAATGAAGAAGAAAGTAACTAGAAATACAACCATAGTAGTTATTAGTTCTTCATATGTGATCTTAGGTATTCATAGGTGATCTTAATTCTTTTACTAATGCCTCTCAGGTTGCAAGTGTGAACGTGGGGTGACATTGGGAAATGAATGACACTAAGGCCAGATGCTTTAAGCCCTCTGTCATGCCCGAATAAGGGCTGCTGGAGGGTGCCTTGGCTGTATGGCAGCACCAGTGCTGGGAAAGTGCCTGCTGTTTAGCCAGCTAGGGAAGGAGACGTCCAAGATGACTGAGACGTCTCCTTCCCCGGAGGAGTTAGGAGAAAACTCTGCTTCTCCAAGCTCTTGTGGTAAGGCCTGATGACTGTCAGGTAGGCCCACAGACATCTGAGGGCTTAACTGTCTCTATGTGATGCTGTGCTTCAGTGGTCACGTTCCATGTGTACTCTCATGTTCTGCTTCTGTATCTGGTTCCTTTTTCTTAAAAAAAAAATCAGTAATAGTAATATAAATCTTAATGTTTTAGTTCTTTCTTAATAAGTATGGAAAAAGTACTGATGCATTATGCTCCTTACCTTACTTCAGGTGCCAGAAATTCCTGAGTCCCCACCTGAATGACACATGATGTACTTGACCCTATCACCGCCAATGCCCTATCTACCCTGCCCGCAGATTTGCAATTCAATGAAACTGAGAGCCTCCCAGCATTTGGGGCCACTGCTGGTCTCTGAGATTTGGGTAGCAGTGGACCCCTGGGCCCAAACTCTCTTTTCTCTATCTCTGTGTCTTGTGCCTTTTATTTCTACGATTTCTCATCTCCGCACAAGCCAGGAGGGGCTCACAGAACCCTGTAGGGCTGGACCTTATAGTCTTGGTCTGTTTTATGTTGCTCTAAGGAAATATCTATGGCTGTGTAATTTATAAAGAAAATAAGTTTATTTCGCTTGTGGTTTTGCAGACTATACAAGAAGTATAGTACCCACACCTGTAAATGGTAATAGGGGCAGCTGAAGCTGCTTTCACTCATAATAAAAGGCAAAGAGGAGCTGATATGTGCAGAGATCACATGGTGGGAGAGAAAGGAAGGGGTGGGAGAGGTCCAGGTTCTTTTTAACAAAATCCGCTCTTGTGCAAACTTAATAGAGTGAGCACTCACTTACCTATGAAGGAGGGCATTAATCTGTTCATGAAGAATCTGCTCCCATGACCCAAACACCTCCCACTAAGCCCCACCTCCCAATACCACCACACTAGAAATTTAATTTCAGTATGAGACTTGGTGGGGACAACCATAGCAGTAGGTAATATATATTACAGTATGATTGACTGATACAGCACTTGGCCCTCAAAAGGAAATAGCAATTGACAGTGAACAGAGCCTTAAATAAAAAGGAATAAGTATCTTAGATTAGCATGTGCTTATTCGATCTCTACAAAATTCTTCAAATCATACCTCTCACCATTCTTTTTATTATCTTCTTCTGGAAGTCCTACAAGCATACATTGGAGTTTCTTATTCTATCCATCAAATCTCTTAACCACTTACACATTTTTTTAATCTCTTTGTTAGCTTCAGTTCTGGAAATATGAAAAATTACTATCTAAAAACTATTTGGAAAATACCAAGAACTGTTTGATGAAAATATAATAAATAAATGTGCAGCTGAGTTCTCAAGAAAGTAAGCAAAATCCCCAAGGGTCAGATGTGAGGCGGTAACTAAAAGATAGAGTGGTAAGAATATAAACCCAATCTGTGGTAACTCTCGATGGGATTAGGTTAGGGGGGAGGAGCCAGCATAATGACAATTTCAGAAAGTGTTTTTGACATTCACACACAAATTTGAGATATTAGGCCCACATGTGGGAGGGAGTGGGAACTGTAATACAAGTGAAATGGCTATAGCATCAGTGAATGACAGGGTGAACAAAAAAGAAAGAAAATTTGCGTGCTGGCAAGAAGATAACAAGGAAGCTTGTCTATAGGTGGACAAACGTCTTCCCTAAGACTTTACAGCCACAGAGCTGAAAATCATGTGCACTTTGGTCTCAAATTTTTACCACTTTTGTATTTTGGGAAACCCTAAGCCAAAACAAATGACTCGAAATTTGTTTTCAGGCCAATATTATCCCTAGCTTTCCTGAAGGAAACCAACAAAAAATGCTGTCAATCCAGGTATACTGAGTCTCATCATTAAAGCCCCACTAAAGATCAGTTCACAGTTCCAAATGCTAAAATCAAAGAGGTTACAATTCATTATGAGTGCTACAAACAGCTGATTAGATAATGTAATATGATATAATCTGTAAAACTGATTATTTTCAATGTTTCAAAACTTTTTCAGGCTTACAGAAAAGTTGCAAAAATAATGAAAAAAAGGTACTATATACCTTTAATCTGGATTTTCCCAATGTTTAGCATAAGCAGTCTATCATACATATACAGATATTTTTCTGAACCATTTGAGAGTAAGTTACAGATGTAATACTCATTAACTACTAAATACTTCAATATATATTTTATAAAATAAGGCTTCTCTCATGCATAATTGCTGTATTTAATTATAAGGAAATAAACACTGATATAATTATATTATCTGATCTACAGACCTTAGTCAAATTTTGTCAATCATCCATTGAACATACTTTAAAGTAAAAGGAAAAAAATGTTTCTCTAGTTTAATGTTCAATTCAGGATTGTACATCGCTTTAGTTGCTATGTTTCTTTTGTCTCCTTAATCTAAAACCCTTCTTCAGTTTTTCTTTGTCATTTATGACCTTGATATTTTTTAATAATAGAAGCAAGTTATTTTGTACTATATTTCCTAATTTGGTTTTCTCAAATTTTCTCATGATTGAATTCAAGTTAGGTTTTTTTGGCAGAAATAATACTGGGTTCTTCTCAATGCATCGTATCGAAGGCAAATGATGTCTATTTGCCCTCTTACTGTGAAGATTAACTTTGAGCACTTGGTTAAGTATTATGTGTCAGGTTTCTTCAGCACAAACTTACTATTTCTCCTTTGTAATTAATAAATTTCATATGGAGAGACACTTTGAGACTATGTAAATATTCTATTTCCTATCAAACTTTTACCCATTAGTTTTAGGATCTCTTGATGATTTTTACCTGAAACAACTGTTACTATGTTGATTGTCAAAATTATGATAAATTAGTATTTTAATTAAATTAAGATATCAAATAAAGAAATGACAACATAAAAAGAAAAAAAAAAACTAGGCAGATTTGTAAGAGAACTAAAGAGAACATCCAGAAATGATAGAGAATCTCATTGAAATTCAGAAGTTAATGAATGAATTAAAAACACATTAAATGCACCTGAACGGAGAAATAACATACTAGAAAATGTGTCTGGAAAATTATTCAGAATCCAGCCTAGCAATATAAAGAAACAGACATTTTTAAAGCAAAATTAAGAGGCATGAAAGATGTAATGAGCAGGTACAACATAGGTTTAATAGATATTTCAAAATTAAAAGAAAAACAGAAGAGAAGTAATTTTCAAACGGTAGTGGATGAGAATTTTGCAAAATTATTAAGAAACAAATCCTTGGATTCAGGATGTATAACAAGCAGAATAAATAAAACTAAATCCACACTAGATATACCTTAGTGAAACAGCAGGATGTCAAAAATAAAGAAAAATTAAAGAACAAAAACAAGGTAAAAAGGACAGATTTTCTACAAAGATTGAGAATCCAACACACAGCAGATTCATAGACAACAATTAAGCCAGAAGACAATGGAATATTTTTAAGCTGAGAGTTTACTATAGTTTCCCCTTCTCTGTGGTTTTGCTTTCCACGTTTTGTTGCCTGCAGTCATCTGTGGTTCAAAAATACTCAATGGGCAGTATGGCCATTTTCACGATATTGATTCTTCCTAACCATGAGCATGGAATGTTTCTCCATCTGTGTCCTCTCTTATTTTGTTGAGAAGTGGTTTGTGGTTCTCCTTGAAGAGGTCCTTTACATTTCTTGTTAGTTGTATTCCTAGGTATTTTACTCTCTTTGTAGCAATTGTGAATGGCAGTTTATTCTCGATTTGGCTCTCTTTAAGTCTATTACTGGTGTATAGGAATGCTTGTGATTTTTGCACGTTGATTTTTGTATCCTGAGACTTTGCTGAAGTTGTTTATCAGTTTCAGAAGATTTTGGGCTGAGACAATGGGGTCTTCTAGATATACAATCATGTCATCTGCAAATAGAGACAATTTGATTTCCTCCTTTCCTATTTGAATACCCTTTATTTCTTTTTCTTGTCTGATTGCTCTGGCTAGAACTTCCAGTACTATATTAAATAGAAGTGGTGAGAGAGGGCATCCTTGTCTAGTGCCAGATTTCAAAGGGAACGCTTCCAGGTTTTGTCCATTCAGTATGATATTGGCTGTTGGTTTGTCATAAATAGCTTTTATTATTTTGAGATACGTTCTGTCAATACCTAGTTTATTGAGGGTTTTTAGCATAAAGGGCTGTTGAATTTTGTTAAAAGCCTTCTTTGCATCAATTGAGATAATCATGTGGTTTTTGGTTTTGGTTCTGTTTATGTGGTGAATTACGTTCATGGACTTGCGTATGTTGAACCAGCCTTGCATCCCTGGGATGAATCCTACTTGATCATGGTGGCTAAGCTTTTTGATATGCTGTTGCAATCGGCTTGCCAGTATTTTTCAATGGAAATTTTCAGAAAAAAAAATATGTTAAATTTCAACTTGGGCACCTTTCTGAGTAACATGAAGAAATGTTTCACCATTCCAGTCTGTCTTGCCCAGGGCAAATGTGAATAATCCCTGAATTGTTCAGCATATCCACATTATGTACACAACCCACCTGTTAGCCACTTATTAGTCATATTGGTTATGAGATTGACTGTGGTGGCAGCTCAGTTTTTTATACAAGTAACCCTTATTTCACTTAATAATGGCTCCAAATCACAAGAATAGTGATGCTGTCCTATTGTTATAATTAATTGCTCTATTTTATTATTAGTTACTGTTGTTAATCCCTTAGCATGCCTAGTTTATAAATTAAAATTTACTGCAAGTATGTGTATATAGGAAAAAACATGGCCTATACAGGATTTGGTACTATCCATGTTTTCAAGCATCCACTGGGGGAGCTGGAATGTTTCCCCCACAAATAAGGGGGGACTACTGTACTGTCAATATAGAATCCTCAATCAAGCTTAACAACCATTTAAGAGTGTAGCTATTCAAAAATTTTAAGGTGAAATAATACTGCATTTAGTCTTTATAGTTTCTCTATTAAAAAAAAAAAAACATTTTATATGGTAGGTAGAATCCTAAAATGGCACCCATGATGTTTACCTGTCCCTATTGTAAACATACCTTCTACTAGTTATTCAAACAAACAGTAATCTGGGTGCTTCTGTGAATGGATTTAGCTAATGTATTGATGTCCCCAAATCAACTGGTCTTAAGGAGATTATCATATGAGTCCTTTAGATCCAGGCTTAGGGGTCAGAGACAGAGGAAGTCAGAGAGACTCAAAGTGTGAGAATATTTTGGGAGGCTACATGGCAAGAAACTGGGCAGCTTCTAGGAGCTAAGAGTGTAGACCCAAGCCAACAGTCACCAACAGAATGGGATACTAAGTCCTAGGACCAACATACTGAATAACCTTGGAAGCATATTATTTCCCAGAGCCTTCAGAAAGCAATGCAGGCTGGCTGACAACCTGACTTCAACCTTTTGAAAAGCTGAGCAGAGATCCAAGTTTTTACCTGTGTCTGGATTCTGGATCCATAAAAACTGAGAGATAATTGAAAGGATGTACAGGAATACCTTGGAGATACTGCAGGTTCCATTCTAGTCCACCAAAATAAAGCAAACATTGCAATAAAGTGAGTCACACAACTTTTTCTGTTTTATAGTGTATAAAAAAGTTATGTTTATAGTACACTATAGTGTCTTAAGTGTGCAATGTCATTATGTATAAAAACAATGTACATATATTAATTTAAAAATACTTTATTGATTAAAAAATGCCAACAATCATCTGAGTCATCAGTGAGTTACAATTCTTTTGCTGGCAGAAGGTCTTGTCTTAATGTTGATGGCTACTAACTGATCAGGGTAATGGTTACTGAAGGTTAGAGTGGCTGTGCCAGTTTGTTAAAATAACACAACAATGAAGTTGTGTTATGCAACAATAAAGTTGCATTGGTTGACCCATTCACAAAAGATTTCTCTGTAGCATGGGATGCTGTTTGATGGCATTTTAGACACAACAGAACTTTCATAATCAGAGTCAAACCCTAACACTGCTTTATCAACCAAATTTATATAAGTATTCTAATTTGTGGTCATTTCAGCAATGGTTACAGCATCTTCACCAGAACAGACTGCATGAATACACTACATCCATTCTGCAGCCCATGGATCAAGGAATAATTTTGAGTCTCAAATCTTATTACTTAAAAGATACATTTCATAAGACCATAGCTGCCATGAAGAGTGATTCCAATGATGGGTCTGGGCAAAGTAAATTGAAAATCTTCTGGAAAGATTCATCATTCTAGACACCATTAAGAACATTCGTGGTTCATGAAAGGAAGTCAAAATATAAACATTAACAGGAGTTTGGAAGAATTTGATTCCAGCCTTCATGGATGACAAAAAAAACACACTTTTTTCATTCATCTATAAGAAGCAACTCATTATCCGTTCAAGTTTTATGAGATTGCAGTAATTCAGTCATATATTCAGGTTCCACTTGTAATTCTAGTTCTCTTGCTATTTCTACCACATCTGCAATTACTTTGTCCACTGAAGTCTTCTACACCTCAAAGTCATCCTTTTCCAGAAGGTTTCCAAATTACTCCTTGATCCATGGGCTGCAGAATGAATGTTATATTAGCAGGCAGGAAAACAATATTCATCTCTTTGTACATCTCCATCACAACTCTTGGGTGACTATCTGAATGTCAATGAGCAATAATATTTTGAAAGAAATCTTTTTCTCTGAGCAGTAGATCTCAACAGTGAGCTGCATATATTCAACAAACCATGCTGCAAATAAATGCACTCTCATCTTGACTTAATTGTTCTATTTATAAAGCAGAGGCAGAATAGATTTAGCACAATTCTTAAGGGCCCTGGAATTTTTAGAATGGTAAATAAGCATTGGCATCAACTTAAAGTCACCAGTTGCATTGGCCAATAACAAGAGAGTCGGCTTGTCCTCTGAAGCTTTCATTCAGGCATTGAAGGCATCTTCTTCAAGTATAAGGCTGTTTTATATATGAAAGTCTATTGCTTAGTGTAGCCACTTTCAATAGTTTTCTTAGCTAGATCTTCTAGATAACTTGCTCCAGCTTCTTCATCAGCACTTGCTGCTTCACCTTGCACTTTTATAACTTCTATGTTTTTTCTTTTCTTTTTTTTTTTTTTTTTTTTTGAGATGGAGTTTCACTATTGTGGCCCAGGCTGAAGTGCAATGGCATCATCTCAGCTCACTGCAACCTCCTCCTCTCGAGTTCAAGCGATTTTCCTGCCTCAGTCTCCAGAGTAACTGAGATTACAGGCATGTGCCACCACACCTGGCTAATTTTGTATTTTTAGTAGAGAGGAGGTTTCTCTATGTTGGTCAGGCTGGTCTCAAACTCCCAACCTCAGGAGATCCACCAGGCTCGGCCTCCCAAAGTGCTGTGGTTACAGGCATGCAGGCATGAGGAACTGCTCCTGGCCTCTATGTTTTTTCTTTAAATCTCATGAGCAGCCTCTGCTAGCTTCAAACTTTTCTTCAGCAGCGTCCTCACCTCTCTCAGCCTTTATAAAATTGAAGAGAGTTAGGGCCTTGCTCTAGATTCAGTTTTAGCTTAGAGGAATGTAGTGGCTAATTTGATCTTCCATCCACTAAAACATTCTTCCTATCAGCAATAAGGCTGTTTTGCTTTCTTGTCATTTGTGTGTTTGTTGGAATAGGACTTTTAATTTCCTTCAAGAACTTTTCCTTTGCATTCACATCTTGGCTGTTTGGCACAAGAGGCTACACAATTTGGCTTCTCTCAGCTTTTGACATGCTTTCCTCACTAAGCTTAATCAGCTTTTGATTTAAAGTGAGAGATTTGCAACTCTTCCTTTCACTTGAAAACTTAGAGGCTATTGTGGGTCTATAACTGGCTTAATTTTAATATTGTTGCTTCTCAGGGAATAGGGAGACCCAAGAAGAGGGAGAAAGACAGGGGAACGGTTGGTCAGTCAGAACACACACATTTATCAATTAAGTTCTTCATCTTACGGGTAGAGTGTGTGGTACCCCCAAGCAATTACAATAGTAACTAATAACACCACAAATCACTCATCAAGATCACCGTAACAGATATAATAAAAAATTTTAAAATTTTATGAGAATTACTGAAATGTGATGCAGATACACTGTTAGTACATGCTATTGGAAAAATGGTGTCAATAGACTTCATCAACAGAGGGATGCCATGAACCTTTAATTTGTAAAAAGCACAGTATCTGCAAAGCATGATAAAGTGAGGTACAATAAAAGAAGGTGGCCAGGCTCAGAGACTCATGCCTGTAATCCCAGCACTTTGGGAGGCCAAGGCAGGAGGATCACTTGAGGTCAGGAGTTCAAGACCAGCCAGGCCAACATGGTGAAACCCCGTCTGTACTAAAAATACAAAAATTAGCTGGGCATGGTGGTGCATGCCTGTAGTCCCAGCTACTAGGGAGGCTGAGGCAGGAGAATTGCCTGAACCCAGGAGGCGGAGGTTGCAGTGAGCCGAGATCACGCCATTGCACTCCAGCCTGGGTAACAAGAGCGAAACTCCGGCTCAAAAAAAAAAAAAAAATTAGCTGGGCATAGTAGTGCATACCTGTAGTCTCTGCTACTCAGTAGGCTGAGGGAAAAGAATCACTTAAACCCTGGAGGCAGAGGTTGTGGTGAGCTGAGATTGTGCCACTGCACTCCAGCCAGGGTGACAGAGTGAGACTCTGTGTCAAAAAAAAAAAAAAAAAAAAAAAAAAGGCATGCCTGTATGTTGTTGTAAACCACCAAGTTTGTGATAATTTCTTACAATGCTATGGAATACCACTTTCTAAAAGATGGAAACTGGAGATATAAAAAGCAATGGCTAACTCTAAACAATGACTGTATAGGACAATATACATAATAAAGATGGAGAAACACAGAAGTTGGATATAAAGTACTAGCAAAAATTATATTTTTTATAAATACAAAAATTGAAATACCATTGTGTTGCTTGGGAAGATGCTAAAGATACTGAGTAACTCGATTATGTAAAACCAGTTATGTTAAAAATGTCAGCACAACCAATACAAATGATAAACTGAATGTATGAGTTTTCTTTCTGCAGTATTATCAGTAATTCCTTAGATCTATTTTTCATATCACATATTCTGTCTCCAGCAAAATCTAAACTGCCTTTTATCCTCTTCATTGTGGCTAGATTTGTTTTGCTTTTTTGTT
The DNA here is from genome assembly GCF_048565385.1 of Saimiri boliviensis. NCBI lineage: Eukaryota > Metazoa > Chordata > Mammalia > Primates > Cebidae > Saimiri > Saimiri boliviensis. Next base: position 72,802,728 of record NC_133459.1, read on the forward strand.
CTTTGCTTCATCCAATTATTCAGCAAAGGAAGTCTTAAGGGGTGATGATTTTTATATAATGTTTTAAATGTTTTAACTTGGGCTGCTATAACAAAATATTGCAAGGTATGTTTTTTCCTTATATTATAATATTTTTCTTTATAATATAATTTTTAATATATATATTTTTCTTTATAATATAATTTTTCCTTATTTTTTTTCCTTGTAACATTATAATATTATAAGGAAACAAACATTTGTTTCCTACAGCTCTAGAGGCTTAAAATCCAAGACCAGGTTGCCAGCATGGCTGGGTTCTTGGTGAAGGCTTTCTTCTGGTTTACAGACGGCTATCTTCTCATATCATCAGATAGTGGAAAGGGTAATTTCATCCCCTTATAAGGACACTAATTCTATTTATGAAGATCCCACCCTCATGTTTTACTTACTTCCAAAATGTCTCACTTCCAAATACCATTACATTGGAGATTAGGTCTCAACATATGAATCTGGGGGGATTAGGGACAAACATTCATTCCATAGCATAATTAATTCTGGATACAGAGAAGATTACAAGTAAATTAACTCTCAGAATTTACCACTATTAACATTACTATATCTCTGTGTTTGCTTACATAGATGTTTATATTGGTAACTTACAAAGACATATGTGTGTGTGTATACCTTTATTATAGTTATGAGATTCATACTTTCATTAATAATTACCACATGATAATTAAAGTAAAAACTTTGGAGTTAGAGACATGGGTTCAAGTCCAGCTCCAGCATTTACAAGCTATGTGAACTTGGGCAAATTATTTAATCTTCTGAACCTCAGTTTCTTTATCTGTTAAATGGAGGGAATGATTACAGTACTTGCCACATAGGATGGTCACCGACTTAAAATTTCAGTTACTATTTTTTATTTCTAAAATGTGCTTCTTCAAATAACCATCTCTTTACTTATAGGGTCTTATTTCATTAAGAATTTTTCATTTCCATATTTTATGTCTTTAATTACTTTAAATATATTTGTTTTATAGGATCTTTGGGTAGTTCTGTCTTTTCAGGTTTTTGAGGGAACACATTCTCTTTTTGAGTGTGTTATTCTCTAGCTTTTCATGAATTGTTTCTTGATGGGATTTACTTTTTTAAATTTTTTTTTATGAGAAGGTTTTAGGTCTTCTGTCTAGGTGTTATGTCCTCCTGATCCATGGTTTCGAGAGCTCACATTACTATCATTACGGCTACTGTTCACTTTTAATTCCAGTACATTTATGTTCCTTTTCTTGTTTGTTTAACAGTGTATTTTACCCAGCATTTCTTTGGGTTTGTGTTATCATAACTGTAAGAATTCATCTCCATCAGTATAATTCTAGACATATCAAAACTCGGAAAAATTTTAGAGTGGACACATAGCTTCCCAGCATCCTCCAGTAACATGTAAGCACAAACTGTTTCTAGTAAAGGGCAAGTCTGGTCTTGATTCATAAACATGCTAAATTGTCAGCCTCCTTCTCCTGAATTAAAAGCATATGCATCACTCTATATTAGTAAAGCAAAACATTCTTATTTGACTATGTAAGTTGCAGGGAATGAGAAGGAAGGGCTTGAAGAAGTTTGGGGGAGAGAGGAGAGAAAGTAGAGAACATTAGCTTTTCAGACTTTTGTAACAGTCTGAATTCTTAAGGAAATGAAGACCTGCAGTTACAATGTGCCTTTGAGCTTTAACATCTAAGGTATTTCCCCAGACTCTTCCCCAGTGAGCAATCCTAAATGAGTTGCCAAGAGAAATGATCACCACTACTAGAATATCTTTGTGACAACATGCAACTTTGTAAGATACTCTCACACTAGACATTTGTGATAATGTAATAAGTGTATTACATTTTTAAAGAATAAGGGGATTATTGGTCAATGGCAGGGCTTTCTGTAATGTAAAACTCCCAAGAATTTTTTACAAAGTAATGTGATCTGATTCACATGCACAGATAGCTGTAACATTACAATAAAGACAATTTACTTCCAAACTCTTGAATCATGAATCTAAAAATTATAGTGCAATACAAATAAACATTCATTTCAGGTTCACTCTGAGCCTGAAATAGTTCCTAATGGTGGTGTCTCATGCTTCAGTTTGCAAACACACTTTATAGGTTCATTTAGAGCATATGCATTTCAGGTTAGGAGTCCTTATCTGGAGCATGGAAATTACACTGAAGACCCTGAACACTCTGGACAAAAATCCCAGACATTCCAGAAAATCCTTCTCTTAAGCAACATTAATGTTACATACAATTACATAGAATTGATTCACTTTCCAGAAAGATTGGTAAATCATCTGGCTTGGTAGATTTGACTGTTAGCAAGCATATTATACTTGGTTTTATTCTCTATAGGGCCTGAAGGCGAGATCAAATAGTAGCAGAGTATCTTTTTTTTTTTTTTACCACTGTGCCAAAAGATAATTTTTCTTCCCTCCTGGTATGCCAAGATTCAAATCCCAACTAACACTGGCACATTACTTAACCATTCCTCCATGACTGTTTCCTCATCTAAAAAAAGTGAAAAACATTAACTATCTCATGTGCTGTGAGGACCAAATAAGCTAAACCATAGTTGCTAGTATTATTATACTATAACATTTTCACTTTTGTCATTTTATGCCCTCTGTAAACAAATAAAAATAATAATAATGGTATTAAAACATTACTTTACAGGAGACTTTCTAAAGATACATCTATTGAGGACTTATATTGTGCCAGGCAATTTAGAGTCATCATAACTTGTTTTCCTAACACTAATCCAAAGTTAGCACTTTTATCTGGTTTTACAAATGATAGAAATGTGGTTCAGAGAGGTTAAATAACTTAACTGTGAACACACAGCCAGCAAATTGATTTGAAAAGGCCAGTGCTCTTTCTACTATTTCTACTGATGCAAGCACAATTTGACCTAAATATGAAAATGATCCTAGCCACCTCCACTTCTTTTAATGAAAAGTGAGTGTGGTCATAATGGAACAGGGGACATACCTACATACAGCTAATTACTGGAAAAGGGTTGGAAAAGCCTCAGCTTTTCCACTGACACTATTTATTGCTTTTGCAAGTCATCTTATCTCTCTGGTGCTCTTTTTCCACACTGGTAAAAAGAGGAACTTAGACTAGTCTAGTGCACCTATTTAATATTTCTGTCTCAGTTTCCTTACTTGTGAAACAATAATATAAGTTTGCCTTCTCAGGGAAATTTTGGAGATGAAATGATTTTGAAAGTGTGTTCTAGTTATCTATTTCACAACAAGTTACCAAAATAAATTACTTAAAACAATATTATTTCTGTTCCCAATGAATTCGAGTTTTGATAAGGCCCAGCTAGGCATGTTTTGTTCAGGGTGTCTCATACAATTTAAGCTAGACAGTGGCTAGAGCTAGGGTCACTGCTAAAGCTTTCTTAGTAACGTGTCTGATGCCTGAGCTGAAAACACTCAAACATCCAGGGTCTAGAGGAGCTGGGGCTATTTGTCTCTCTCCACATGTCATCATTCCATGTAGGATCTCTGCAAGGTAATGTTGGGAGAGCCAGATTGCACACATGGTGGCTTAAACACAAGCTGTTATTATCCCAAGAAAAATTTGCAGAAGATGCATTTCCTTTCCTAACTGAACCTCTGAGATCACACAGCATCACCTCTATTTCATTGTATTCATTAAGGAAATCACTAAGTACCAAGTCCTACTCAGTTTGAATAGGAGAAGTCACAAAGAATTACACACATCCTTTAAAAACATCCTTTAGATCACCAAAATTGCTGAAAAGTGTAGGTATTATTATTATTAATTTTATGTAGATGCAGATTATTCTTTCTGGGAATTGTTAACAGCAAATAGAAAACATTTCATACCAAGTCGATTCTAAGACTGCCTTCTCCATATGTGAAATTGTTGTGTTCTTACGAAATATCCATCAATTTTTATATTAGTCAAAGTAAAATAAAACATGGAGAAAAAATACTTGTAAAAATATTACCAAACATGATGTTATCTCAAGCCAAATACATTTTCTAAGCTCATCTGCTTAAAAAAGATTGTTTTTCTTTTTTTTCCTGACTGTTAAAATGGATAATCAAAAAGTGACTATACTAAGTATATTGGAGCATTTGGTCACTTTTGAAAATGTGACTGGCATTTTGTACCATGCTTTATAATCTGAGCCTGTTAACTATGAAGCAAGTAGTCTGGGGAGCAAGAAAGGCGAGATGTACGGTTTCTTCTTTAATGCCTACCAGGGTCTTAGAAGTACATCGGTGTCATTACTAATTAAAGATGAAGTTCTGCTGAGAAAGCATCAGTGATGAATTAAGGGATTTTCAGGGAGTTACTTGTTTAGCTAAAACTGGAAGCCAAGTCAGCCGACTCTTATTTCAGTGCTAATTTAATTATTGTACACAGTTTCTCAAGATCACTACAAAGCTTGCTTTACTTGAGTATAAAATGCATTGGGAAGCTTAATATCTCTGTGTAGTTTTTACACAATAAATATCCTGTTGTTTAAGCCCATTCCTATTAAATTTACAGTGAAATTAATGTATATTTTCCATAATGGCAAGTTCTTTTTATCTCAGAATAAATCAATAAATATCTCCAATTTTCTTTATTCACTGCTATAGATCCACAATTCATATATTTATCTAAACCCTTCTTGATTCTATTTATTTTCTTAAGCTTGCATAAATTCTGAGAAGCATCACTAACTCTAGAATTCCATACTGTTTTACTTAAAATGAATTCTTTAAAACTACAAGGGTACCCATAAAGTTTTTAATGGCTAATCAACTCACTCAGCTTTTGTCTCACTATAATTAAAAGGTGTTAAATTTTAAATTAGAGATTCCATACCCAGCTTGAACAATTTACTTGTCACTTTGTCAGTCTAGTTCAGCTCCAGGTTTTTTTCTTACATATATTCTGAACAGAAATTTATATTTTGCTGTCCAGTTTTGTACACATCATGATGCATATAGGGACAGCGACTATATTGCAGGTTGTATTCGTCAGGGTTCTCTAGAGGGACAGAGTAGGAAATATGTATATATGGAAGGGAGTTTATTAAGGGAAATTGACTCACACGATCACAAGGTGAAGTTTCACAACAGGCCAACTGCAAGTTGAGGAGCAAGACAGCCAGTAGTGGCTCAGTCCGAGTTCCAAAACCTCAAAAACAGGGAAGCCAAAAGTGCAGCATTTCATTCTGTGGCTGAAGGCCCAAGAGACACTGGTGTTAACTCCAAGAGTCCAAAAGCCCAAGAACGTGGGGTCTGATGTTTGAGGTCAGGAAGCATAGAGCATGGGTGATGGGTAATGGCCACAAGACTCAGTAAGTCAGCTTCTCCCACTTTCTTCTGCCTGCTTTATTTTAGCCCTGCTGGCAGTTAATTGGATGGTGTCCACCCACATTTAGGGTGTTTGCCTCTCTCAGTCCACTGACTCAAATGAACACTGAACAATACTTTGCATCCCTCAATCCAATCAAGTTGACATTTAATACTAATTCTCAAACAGGTATCACTTCTATCTGTTTCTATGTTGCATTATGTAGCAGAAACATTGTTTCAGAATTCTTCTCAGCCAGTGGGGTGGCTCACACCTCTAATCCCAGCACTTTGGGAGGCCAAGGCAGGCGGATCACATGACGTCAGGAGTTTGAGATCAGCCTGGCCAACGGGATGAAACCCCATCACTACTAAAAATTCAAAAATTAGCAGGGTGTGGTGGCATGTGTCTGTAGTTCCAGATACTCAGGAGGCGGAGGTAGGAGAATTGTTTGGACCCAGGAGGCGGAGGTTGCAGTGAGCCAAGATTGTGCCACTGCACTTCAGCCTGAGTGACAGAGACTCTGTCTCAAAAAAAAAAAAAAAAAAAAAAGAACTCTTCTCAACACAATGCCCTTGGTATCCACTATTAGTTGACAATATGAAAGCCATTCGAGACTTCTGGATCAAGACAGTGGAGTGACCACATGCTAATATCCCCAGTCTTTGAGGCCCCAGTAAAATGAAAGTAAAGCAATTTAAAAATATTGAACAGTGTAACCCCTACAAAGCCAGAGAATGGGGAGGGGGTAATCATTAACAACTAAAAGTTGTTAATGAAGGTTTTGGAAAAGAGAATATAGAAAAGTGGTATCTGATGAAGTAGTTTAGATGAAGATACAGCCTAGAGCACATGTAGAAGAGATATAGCCAGAAAGCAAGCCATGTTCTCTCCAGAACTCTGGAGACACTTGGGACTTGTGATGTGGGGTTAAAGGTAAGGGTACAGATTTTAATTCTGTGAATGTCTTCAATCTCCTCTACCTCTGTGGCACAAAACTCCCAGAAGGCAGAAACCTTTCTTCCCACTCCACTATTCCCAAGGGGGCCAGGTTTGGGAGGATTCCTCATTAATGAAGTTGAGAGACTCCAGTGCAAAAATCTCTGCTTCATGACATTTGGAGATCCCTTAACGTAATAGAAAGGTCCCTTAACTCAGTAACATGAAACCCGAAATTTAAGTAGTCCTGTTTTTGAATCTAGAGCTTTGTATTGCCTCCTTCTCAGATGTATATTTTTGAATCCAAGCTTCTCAGACATTTAAGGAAATTTTACAACATGAAAGAGAAACCAAGACATGCAGACATAAAAGAAAAGAATGCTAGGGAAAACTGATATTTAAGAAAAAAACCCAATTAAAAAAATACTTAATTCTAATAAGTACCTTCAGAATCGTTTATAAAGACATTGTATTTTCAAAATAAAAACAGAATATTATGAAAGAAACTAAGAGAAATAGAAATAGCTCTTTCAACATATTAAAATATATCAAAAAATTCTAAAGGAATATGTTTAAAAACATTTCTTTAAAAGAACAAAAAATATGGAAGAATCAGGAGACATGAGTATCAATCTGCAAGATCCAACTTCTCATTAATAGGAGCAATATGAATCAAGAGAAGTCACAAATAAGGGAATAATCAAAACACTGAAAAAAGAATATACCAGCAGGAAAGACAAACATTTTTCCATACAAAAGGCTAGTATATTGTCCAAGATAACACATTGTTTTAAAAAGACATTTACTATTTTGTGAAATTTCAGAACACCGTGAATAAATAAAAGATCTTGAAAACTTCTAGAGAGAAAGAAAGAAAGCTACAAAGAATAGAGAAAGAGGCTGACATCAAAATTCTCAGCAGCACCAGATACCAGAAGAAATTCGACAATGTTTTTTAAGAAAATCTCCAGATAACTCAGATCCGGTAGGGTGTGGTGGCTTATTCTTCTAATCCCAGCACTTTGGGAGGCCAAAACAGGCAGATCACTTAAGGTCAAGAGTTCAAGACCAGTCTGGCCAACATGGTGAAACCCTGTCTCTACTAAAGATATTTTAAAAATTAGCCTGTAGTCCCAGCTTCTTGGGAGGCTGAGGCACAAGAATCACTTGAACCTGGGAGTCAGAGATTGCCATGAGCCAAGATCACACCACTGAACCTCAGCCTGGACAGCAGAGTGAGACTCCTTCTTGCGGAGGGGAGGGTGGGGGGTAAAAGAAAAAAGAAAAAACAAAAAACCAACACAATGAAACCACAAAACAGCAGAAGAAAAATTACTTTCAACCTAGAATTATTTACCTGACTGACATATCAAGTGTTAGACTAGAATACAAATACTTGGAATTAAAATCTCAAAACATGTAATTCTCACATACCTTACCTTAAGAAAATATTTTGGATGTGCTTTAGCAAAATGAAGTAAAGCAAAAAAGAAGTACAAAAATCAAAGAAGTGGTGGTTTTCACCCAAGAGCGAAATGAAGGAAACTTTTAGAATGCCTCTTTGAAGAGTCCTAAGCCCGAATGGTACAAAAACCAGACTGGAAAAAGTAGATAGAAGTTCAGAAAGTCTGTATATGTGAATAAAAGGGAAATGATTTGAGATATTTGTAATTTAATCCTCGGTAATTTGGGAAAACTGAAGGAGGCCAAACCAAATATGCAGATGTGGCATCAAAAAATAAAAGGCAACCAAGCATACAAAACATCTGATTTACAACTCTTCTGCAAAAATTACTGGAGACTTAAATTTAACTAAGAAATAAATTAAAGGAAAAAACTCAGTATAGAAAAGCTGAGATGAAATATATAGTGATGAACAAAGAATCTACTTAAATATAGAACAAACAGCTAACAACCATGGTGAAAATTAAGTTAACTAAATGTAAATACTATAAACATTGATAACATACAAATAATGATAAAATAGGAAGAAATGAGGGACAAGAAAACAGGTTATGAGAAGTAATAAGACTGGTATAGGAGGAACTCAATTAAAACAGTCTAGCATTGAAACATTTAAAAATAATGATTCATGAATAATTTTTCCCCATTAAGTGTTGAGAGATTTTTGAAAACGACAAATTTTTCTTGTGATAAAAAAACCTTTCTATGACATTCCACAATTCCTTCTGTTTTATGTTTTCTTAAATTCAATAATGTATAATATTTAAAAATGTAAGAGTGTGATCCTATTTTTGTAAGATAATATTTTTTATTCTATCCATATATTTTTCCATCCATTCATTAAAACATCCTTCTCCTATCTCCACATATGTATCAGGCAATATCAACCAAATAGCTATTTCTTTCCAGAGTTAAGAGAGGTGTCATTTGAAATTATGGAGAGTGATGGGTAGGCTTTTACTTTTTATTTTGTACCTTTTTATGCTGCTTGAATATTCGATACTTATATAAGTATCACTTAAAGTAACTCAGATCGCGTATTAACATTTTAAAACACATACTGGGGCCTGTAAGTGAGCAGGGGGAAAAAGAGCATCAGGGTAAATAACGATCATGGGGCTTAATACCTAGGTGATAAGTTTATAGGTGCAGCAAACCACCATGGCACACGTTTACATATGTAACAAACCTGCACATCCTGCACATGTATCCTGGAACTTAAAGTAAAATAAAATACATTAAAGAAAAGAAAAATGCAATATCTGTGAAGCATAATAAAGTGAAACACCACATACACACACACACACACACACACACACACACACACACACCCTTTGATATACATGATTTATGTAATTTGTTTTTGTTTTTGTTTTTTTTGAGACAGAGTCTCTCACTGTCACTGGGGCTGGAGTGCAGTGCTGTGATCTTGGCTTGCTGTAACCTCCATCTCCTGAGCTCAAGCAATTCTCCTGCCTCAGCCTTCTGAGTAGCTGGGATTACAGGCACCTACCACCACACCCGGCTAATTTTTTGTTTTTTTAATAGAGACGGGGTTACACCACGTTGATCAGGCTGGTCTCGAACTCTTAACCTTGTGATCCACCTGCGTCGGCCTCCCAAAGTGCTGGGATTACAGGCGTGAGCCACCACATGCCTGACCTACATGCCTTATATAATTTAATACTCACTGGGACCTTATGAAGTAATTATTATTATCCTTATTGTGTGAAAAATGAAACAGGTTCTGAGAAGTAAGGTAATTTTTCCCAAATGACACACCAAGAGTGGTTCCCCTTTAACCATGGGGGTTAGATTCCAAGACCCCCAGCAGTTGCCTGAATCTGCAGATAGTATAGAACTCTATATATACTGTGATTTTTGCCTACATATGCATACCTATGACAAAGTTCAATTTATAAATTAAGCACAGTAAGTGATTAATAGTAATAACAGAATAATTATAATAAAAGTCATGTGAATGCAGTATTTCACCACCCAAAAATATCTTATTGTACCATACTCACCCTTCTTCCTGTGGTAACATGAGATGATAAAATAACTACCTGGTGAGATGAAGTGAGGTGAATGATACAGGCATTGTGACATAGCACTAGGTTACCACTGGCCTTCTGATGATATCTCAAAAAGGAAGAACATCTGCTTTGGGTGATCCTGGATCATTGGGCCGTGACAATGTTGATGGCTGGATGTCAGAAGCAGACAATGTCAATGACTAATTACATTAGTCCGTGTAATATATATAGTATGGATATGCTGGACAAAATGATTTACAATTACCTTCATTGTTACATATTAATAGATGATTAATGCCCTTTACAAAAAATTCTATTAAAGATTCATTAAGCACCTATATATGTCAAGCACTGTGCAAGGCATTACAGAAGCATCTTATTTAATCTCATAATAATTTTCTAATGTAATTATTTGAATTCATGGCTTATGTTTTTATTCTATGCAATACTGAGTATTAGCAGTTGAGTATAGCAATGTAATATTGTATGGTTGTACTTATTCTTTGTTCACATTACTAATTGTGATCTAATTTTTTTTTCAGTATGTGCTGTGTTAATGATCCCTATTTTAGTAGAATTAAATTATTAGATAAAATAAATGTCAAAGTTAGGACAATACACTTTTTATTGATTGTTGTCAGACATTAGAACACATTTGAACTTTAGCCAAGACACCTGTAAGATTAAGCATATGGAAGACTTCAATGCTTAAACCTCTGGCACTCCAACATAATGAGTTTTCCTTTTCATGACAATACATAGCGTAATTAGATTATGACCAATATTCTAAGAGCATATTGATGTCATAGCACCCTTTTCCTAACTTTACAAGGCTTATTTACATAGAAGAAAAGAGATACCTGAAGTTCCTTTCTCAAAGCCCTTTTCCTATGAATTCTGTTTGTTTGGCTTTTTCAGTTACATCTCATTGCAAGCTGCTACATCAGAATACCATAGACTGTTTGGCTGAAACAAACAAACAAACAAAACCCATGTATTTCTCATAGTTCTGGAGGCTGTAAGTTTGAGATCATGGTGACAGTATTGTAGGGGTTCCGGTGAGAACGCTTTTTGAGGTTGCAGATGGTGACTTACCTTTGTATCTTCACAGGGTGCAAAGAAAGAGGAAGAGGGCACTCTGGGATCCCTTTTATAAGGGCACTAATCCCATTCATGACGGCTCCACCTTCAAGAAATAATTACCTTCTAAAGGTAATTATTTATCTTCCAAAGTTAATTAATTAATTACCTTCATGAAGCCACCTTCGGGGTTAGGAATTTAACCTATGAATTTTTTGAGAAAACAAACATTCATTCAAATCACAATGTGTTATTAAATATGAATAGAGGAGGAATAAATCTCTCCTTTGTCTAAATAAGGCAAAAAGAGGTTATAATCAACTTTCTCAACAGACTCACATTTTTCTTTAGGAACAGTAAGAAAGTGATCAGAACATCCCACTCCTTCTTGGACAGGTTACTTGACAATTTCTACAGGAGTATGGCTATCCTATAAGTGCAAATACCATTTGTCCCCATCCTCAGCACCAGTGAATTTGACCAGCTCTGGAGCTCCAGATCATTTTGATGATTGAGGATTTCCACATTTTTGCAGGTAACTAGGAGAAACATGGATTGCATCGGGATATTATAGGGCATTAAATTTGATAATGAATTAAGAGCAATAAAATCCTTTGGCCAGTCTGTCTTTTGAGATCCTAAAATTTCTATCCTATTATGATTTTTAAAAAAATCAAAATAGGATCTTTCCAGATAGGGTAGCTCCCTACCACACACAAGGAAGTAGAAAAAATAAAATTAAAAAAGATCCATATAACCCAACACAACCCACCAAACAGCTTTTATGGAACAGGGAAGGAGGTTTGCATTACATTGATCCAGACTATCTTGCCACACTCATTAAACTACCCAGGTTAGTTTTTATTTCTCAATTTTGTATATGTAATATATAGCAAATGATACATTAATCTGAGTAGCAAAAGCAGAATTGTAACTTTTCAAAATTTTCTTTGCAAAAATAACTAAGCAAATCATACTGTCTTCTGTTCAATGGGGCAAAGGGAATAGTGGCCTTCACCCACTTCATGTGCTGAAGGCTGAAATTATTCAGTTTTTATATCCACAAAGCTTGTCCAGCACTCAGACAGCTTGGCCCTGAACATACACGCACTTAATAAATATTTTTGGATGATACTTAAAGCTCTTAAATTGCAAAATAACAACAATCATAGACTTTGGCAGTGTGTCCTATTAGCACATCTTCAACTGTTATACAAGCAGCCCTAGTGAAAATTAGCCCATGAGACTCCTCTAAGCACTCTGCTAAAAATAAACTTCATCATCTCTCATTTCAATGTTCATGAGGTCAGAGCATTTCATACATTTCGTGTGCTTGCCATGTCAGTACCTTTGAGATCAGGAAGTTGGCATCTAGAAAAAAACTCAAATATTTAGATCCTAATGGATTCTAGAAAATAGATTTCCCTCTTCAGGCCTGAAAAAGACGTAAAACTTGAAGATTACTGATTATGTAAAATCCTTGTATATAGAAGCATTTAGTAAAAATGTTCTCTTGCTATTTTTTTAGTTGCCTGCCTGACACATGCTCAAAGACAGGATGGAGACTTGTGTCCTGCAGAGGCTTAATATATATTTGTTGTTATTATTACTATAAATGCCAGACAGAGTCCATAGCCAAAGATCAAAAAGAACCTAAGACATGGCTATCTCATAATATAGTCTAGAAATGTAAATGAAATAAAAATACTACAAAGGATGGGATATTGTAAAGTCCCATTTCTTAATGATTCCTTTGTAATATTTTGATTTCTCAAAATATGTGGCTTTTTTTCCCTCAGGAGTCATACAACCTTCTTCAAATAGAACATTTTAGCTCTTCTCTAATGTATAACTAACTATTCCTGAATTAAATTTCCTTTCCTTTTTTCTTAGACCATGCCTCTAGTGCTGGGACAGCCTGCAACGTTAGTCTTCTCCTCTGTTCCTAAACAACCTCTGCCAAATGCTAACATGGTTCTTTATATGACAAATAGGCAACATTGGCAAATCAGAACTCACATATTTCTCCAGGTCAGAATCAAATTCAGTGTCAATGCCAAAGGCTTCCCCAAAAGGTAACAAAAGTACCTTATCATTTTAAACATGTCACCTTCTTTTACTAAAATGTCCTAAGAATTAAGGACCCTCTTTTCCTTTATTAATAACCCATGATTTGTCAGTTTCCAAGACTCCTTAGTAAATTAATCTGATTTAATTAAATTAGATGCCTTCATTTAACAGATCCCACAAGTCCAGAGCTAGTTGGAGAAAAAGTCAAATTTCAATTTCACATTCTTATAAATATTCAGGCTTACATATTTTCATCCACAGTTCATCTTGTTAATGTCAGCCTCCATAATTTATTAACCAAGTAAAAATATTTTAGCATGGAAAGTAGAGAAAATGAGTGAGAATAAATCATTCAGGGCTCTTTCACAGTCTACAATGCTGTCCAGAAGACCTTCATTTGAAATTCTGTATTCAAGCACTAGTTGAGACAAATTGGTTAGCAGTTCATCATGGGAGCAATTTCAGAGCTTATTCATTTAGACTCTAAGGACTTCTCAGTGTTACTGAAGGCGGCCAACTCATATTTGGTGGTTTCAAGAAGAACACAGTATTTGGTGATTTTTAAAACTACAGTATACACTTCCGTCCTTAAAATGCACCATCTAATTTCCTCTATCTCCCTTCCACTGGGTAAGAAACATCTGTCAGCACATGGGCCATTGGCCTATTATTCTTCCTCATGTGGTTATTGATTGAGCTTGACTCTCTATGCTGTGTCAGAGGGAAGTTGTTCTGACACAAATGCAGACACCATGGGGTAACATAAAATATGCCAGAGTTAAAATTGCTCACTCCCAATCCCCACCCCCATGAATTTACCTAGAGGGAAAACTAAATATTATTTTAAACAACACAACTCCCATAATCCTGTATATTAGGAATTTACATTGTAAAAGTTAATTTTATTTATTTTCCTAACAGAACAACATATGCCATGCTTACATTTGAAAGTAATTTCAGCAAAAGGGCCTGCATGTGAATACAGTTGGCTGGGAGTTCACATTTCCCTGAGACAAAATTGTGAGCAAAACATATGTTTTTCCATCTAAGTTAGAAGATGGAAAATCATGCATTATTTTTCAAGCTTTTGTGGCATGCCATTTAAAATCAATGCATATTTCTTCATGCACATTTTCACAAATGTCAATGTTGATACATCCATCAGATCTGTTGTGTTCAATCCCTTCAGCATCTGGGGAACTTGTACTCTTGAAAATATTTTCCCCCTAACTTTTCAATTTGCTCCTAAGAATTGTAATTCTTTTTGACTAGTGATAAGTGAAAAACAGAACACTCTATCTTTGTTTCCTGCTGAAGGAACAGAAACATATTTATATATTTGCTTTTAATTTCAGGTAGGCCAAAGAATGGCTGTTCCGCTCACTGCTATACCACAGTAACCTCTCCAGGTCATCTCAAAACTCACGAATAAAAGAGAAGCCAGAAGAGTACCTGTTTTTTTTTTTTCTCTCTCTCTTTAGGAAAGAAAGTAAGCTTTTTCTAAAGCCTGTTTTTTCTTTTTTAACTTGGCTAGAAGAGGAAAATTGTAGGCCTTCATTTTAGTTATATACATTCAGGAATAAGGTTACCGGGAAGCCAATCAGACATTGATTGGAAAGAAGAAAGAAAAGGACGTGCCCCATAAGTAAAGTAATCAATTCAATATTAGAAAGGGCAGGATGCCAGCAGTTAGATGTGTATAGAGAGTGACTTCTTTTAATTTATGAAGAAGGTGTAGAAGTAAACAAAGCATATACTATTTGCTACAAGTACTTAGAGAGATGTATAGAGTTTTATCTTTATTTCTTTCAAATATGTGATTAGTTTTGAAAGGAGATAGGCAGAAAAACTATCCACTAAACAGAAAATAAAATAAGTTAGAACATTTTATGTACTTACTCGACATCTGGGTAATTTAAGAAGCAGTGGCTTTTAAAATCAAGAGCAAAATTTTACTTTTTAGGATGCTGTCAGAATCAACGTGCATTTATTTAGCTTTTACTGCATATCGTTTTACCTATCTTTGGTCAAGACCAAATGTAATATTTTTAAGTTGAATGACTTTACACATATAATATAGCAAATGACTTACCTTTTAGAGAAGTAAGTATTGTCTCAGGGCTAGCATTGGGAATAAAGTCTCTTGACCTGTGAATATGTCAAAACTCATTCTTTCCATACTTCAGATTAGAAGATGAATGTATTCTCTTTTAACCACAAAATAGTATGATGCATGCAAAATAGGCATATAAGTGAAACTTTATTTTCCAATCTGTTACACCTAAAAGGAGCACCAAAAGAATCATATTTCCATAGTGAATAGAAATAAGTAGGTTTCATAAATATAAATATTTACTCCAATGAGCTACTCAGTCATCAGCATTTATTCCAGAGTTCTCAGAGCACAGAATTAAATGAAGTTGATGGTGAACTAGCATTTCAAATTATAAAATCAAATTAATGTTTCTTTGGGCATGAAGATGGGAACTACAATTTTCAAGAAGAAGCAAGTACCTCTTCATAACAATTCTGAAAGTGGTTCTTTTAATTTGAAAATGTGTAACAACAACAAAAAAAATAATTCAAATGACTTGAATTCTTCCTAAGAAATGTGTAACATATAGTTCACCAACAGTTAACTTACATGTAAATAATCGCAGTAAATTATTAGTCATTCACAGGCAATGTGTCTATCTATAGATCTTCACTAGCATTGGCAAGGCTGTAAGCCTAGGGTGACCCTATGTTCTATTTTTGTGCCTGGGAAAGTTTCACTGTAATTTTACCCCTTTTCATTCTCACAAGAGTCTCCTGGTTTGGATGATAAATTTTACAAACACATTATCTAAATCCCAAGTGGCTGATATGATATCTTAGTATGAATTCTCCTATTTTCTTGTTTTCTACATGTTGTATCTTATGGTTGGCTCATGTAAGTCTGGTTCTCTGGTAGAATAACATCAATATACTCAATAAAAAGAATAAAGAGCTTTGTAAGTTTTCCTGTGTGTAATTACTCAAAGTTCAATCCTTCATAAAGTCTTTACTTCTTTTCTGTAAAAAAAATCAGCAAGTACCTGTCTAGTGTTACTATTTCTGCTACTAATTGCTATCACTTAAATGTGTGTAACTCAAATTCTTCTAGATATGAAACTACTTGCAAAGCACTCTAAGCATTCATGATTTGGGGCTGCATTCACCTGCCTGGAGACTTTCCATTATTCTTCAAGATGACTTTTATTCTCCAAGGGTAGAATTCAAAGTTCCCCACTGAGCATAAGTTGCTGCATGGATTAGGACTTTGCTATTTACTTCTTCATGACCATGATGGATTAGTCATACCTGGGAGACAAAAAGATATTTAGAGATTGAATTGAACCCTGAACTGACACTAGGATAATGATGCTTTAGTAAAAGGGAGCTGAATTTGAGATTCTCAGACCCAATTATTTGATGCTAACTGGTTCAGGGACACTGTGTATATTCACAATACAATCCTGGGTGGTGTCTCTCCTACAATATCAGCCAAACTTCTGTAAACCTGTGTGTTTCAAGTTCCCAAGCAGAGTCCTAAAACCTACAGGTTGGTTAGGCCTATAATCACCATAAGGAGAGAGACTTCCTGAGTAGATTTCAGGGGTAAAAATGGCAGAAATCATGGTAATAAAGGCAGCAGCAAGAAGTGAGAGAAAGGTGATAAAAAATATCATCAGCAAAGGTGAGAGCCACTGCTGTGGCTCTCAGCTGGTCATTTCTGACAGGCTCAGATGATCAGTGCTGGTCATTTCTGACAGGCTCTGAGAGCAGCAGCAGCTGCTATAGAACATGATAGCTGAAGTTGAATAGATGGAAAGTATATCAGCAAAGGCAGCCAGAAACCATCAACTTTCACTACTGGTGGAAAGATGGTAGTTGATGGGGAATAAGAAGAATGGAGTTTGGAGTTAAAAATTCCTATGTAAGATCTATATACTCTGTTGTTGATAAGATTGGTGGGATGTATGGAATAAAGATATTTGGGCAAATAATCAGTTGCCTATTTCACTTACATCCCCAGACAGACACAAGCTTTCTGACACTCTAGTAACAAGTAAACCACGTTCAGGGTAGCCAAAAGAGTAGCATGTGTCTATCTCATGATGGCTGAGCAACAACTGAAGGACAACAGAGTATCTGTTGTACGCCTTCCCATAATCATGTAAGTTAATCCTCATGCCAACACTGCAAGTTTTTAATTAATAAAACCCATTTTATAGATGACTCAGGAAGATTCAAGTAATTTGCCCAAATACACACAAATAAGTGACATAGCTGGGATGTGAACACAGCTCTGACTAACTCCAAAGCCATTGCTCTTCCCATCAGACTCTGCTGCCTCCCTGGAGCCCAAGATAAACAAGGGAAGCAGTCACCACAAACACCAAGACCTCTCCCTGTCTACCTCCTGCCCCCTGCAGAGGGAAGCAGATGCTCAGCAAAGTATCCATACTTCTGGGATCTGAAACCTTCCATTTCTGAAGCTGAAATCCAACAACTGAGAAGTTGCTGACATGGCTGTTGAGCCCTGCCAAGTCCCCCGAGTTTGAGGGCATTTTGGTGTAAAGAATGTTGATAATCACTGTAAATGGAAGAGTATGACTCTCAGCCTGGAAAATGAGGCTAGTACTTAAGTAGTTCTGGCAGCAGCATCGATATTGTGGTACTGGGAGGTACAGGCTTTTCACATAGAAAGTAAAAAATAAAAATAAACAGATTGTCTGGAACTCTTTCAACCACTGCCCCTCCCCTACCCGACCTCTTGCCATCCCCCAGGGCTTATAACCCAGTTCTCTCAGTCCCAAATGTGGTTTTCCCTGTTAAATGCTTGCAAAAAGCAGGTGAGATATGTATTGCATGGGTAGATAGTGATTGTATATCCATGTTGTGGTTTCCACAGGTCTCAAATGAGGTTCTTTCTGAGGCAAAAAGCATGAGCAGTTTCATACAAAGGACAGATGTCCCAAAGAAAGCTAGACTTCCACAGAAAAAGAGATAAAGTGGAAGGTCTCTATAAGCTTCTCATAGAAATTGAAGCATGAGGAGAATTTAGAAGAATCACAAGCATGGCAGGGTGTGCCAATTTTATTAATTAGTTGATAGATAATTCTTTAGATGTTTAAAATGGCATCTGAGAGTTTTTCTGTAATGTCAATATAAATGAAGACTGAATTGGTCTTAAAATGCCATTCATTAAAGCTACAAGGAATATTTCTAAGTGGGATACATTTCTAACATTTATATTTTGTACGCTTTCATAGTTAAGTCTGTGAAAAAAGAAAATGTTTCCATGTTGACACCAACATTTTTATTAAGCATAGCTACTGTTCTGCTCTCCATGCTGGGCTTTTAAATGTATTATTTTAATTACTCTTCACAAATTACTTGCAAAGTATTTTACAGATAACAACTGACATTTATTGAGCATCCATCATGCACCATTATAGGTGGTTTATATGTATTACTTAACTTAATCCTCCATAAAGTTCATACTATTTTCTCCATTTTAGAGACAGCGATAGAAATTATAAGAAAGTGGTGATTATTTGATATAATCATATCTAGCATATATTGAAAAATAACTCTGTGATAGGCACTGATATAAATACTTTTCATATATTATACAACTCTATGAAACAAGTGCTGTGGTTATACCAATTCACACACAAAGCAGTTGGCTAAGAGAGTTTAAGTAATTTACCTAAAGCTACACAGTTAATGTGGATCAAAACTCAATTAGTTGGATTTCGATGTCTACCATGTCAACCACTGCATATTTGCTCACAACTTAGTAAAGACAGAAAAGTTTAAAACTCATCTAAGATCACACAGTAATAAAGAATAGACTTAATAAGACACTGAGTCCCAGGATTTTTGTTTTGTTGTTTTTTTATTTTGTTTTTTACTTCAAAGTCTATGCTTTTCTACTTCATCAACAAGTTGCCTTTCTAAGAAGTACTTTTTTTGGCAATGAGATTCCACCATAAAGCCTATAATACAAACCCTTAATTATTAACACCCACCGAGTTCTTCTTATGCATAAAACAAAAAACAGATTCACTGAAGACTGGAAGACTTTGACTTTCAGGCACAGGGAAAAGTTTAAGACAGTGTTTCAAAGTTAAAACAACAAAATTTCGAAAGGAGCCATGAACAGTGAAAATAAAATTAACACTTTGGCTTCAGTAAAAATATAGCTTGAAATAATTCCATTTTGTATCTAAATTTTACTGATAAGACATGAAAATAAAAACTTGTTTTCTCTAAGAAATACCACTTCCTAAGTCAGCTAAACAATTGATTGTCCACCAAATTTGACCCATCCTGCAGTGAATTTTCAAATAACTTATTCCAGGTATATAAGCATAAATTCATAAATGATAGCAAAACAAATAATAGTTTTTGCACATTTAGTGTACTCATATTTAACAGTTTCTAGACCTGAAATACATGTAGAAAAATACAACCATTTGTATTTCTTTAAATACATTCTTTTTTTTTTTTTTTTTTTTTTTTTTTTTTTTTTTTTTTTTTTTTTTTTGAGACAGAGTCTTGCTCTGTTGCCCAAGCTGGAGTGCAGTGGTGCCATCTTGGCTCACTGCAACTTCTGCCTCTCTGGTTCAAGTAACTGGTTCAGCCTCCCTAGTAACTGGGATTACAGGCACACACCACAATGCCTGGCTAATTTTTTGGTATTTTTAGTAGAGACAGGATTTCACCATGTTGGCCAGGCTGGTCTTGAATTGCTGACCTCAGGTGATCCACCCACCTCGGTCTCCCAAAGTGCTGGGATTATAGGCATGAGCCACCACACCTGGCCTAAAGAGATTGTTAAATGAAACTTTTAAACCTAAGTACGCAACAGACAACATCGCTTACATGCTTTGTTTTGTCATGAATCCATAAATCATCTTTCATTAGTGGAAGCTTATTCTAAAATTGTATTGATTATTTATAACTTTTAACATTCTGATGAATATGTTTTCAGTGAATCAATGGGCTTTCAATAATTTTATGTTCTTATCTGTGATTAGTTATAAGGAGTAATTTCATACTGAATACATAAACCATGCTCCCATCCAATCATGAAATAGAAACAACACCAAACCTTCAAATGCTAAGCTAAGTTGACTTAAATGCATGCGGTTCTAATTCAATGTATGCTACAGTCAAATATAATTTTTTAGTTGTATGTTATCAGAATGCTACCTTCCTGTCATGACATCTGTAATGTATATTGATATGATATAGAAGAAAAAAAAGTGTGTGTGTGTGTGTGTGTGAGAGAGAGAGAGAGAGAGACAGAGAGAGAGAGAGAGAGAGAGAGAGAGAGAAAGAGAGAGAGAATAAATCTGATCTTTCTTATATTGTCTTACATTAAAAAAGATCATATAGGTAAGCAGTTCAAGTCTGGTATAGCAGCTCTACAGTGCCTTGCTTCCTCTGTCTTTCTGCCCTGTCATATTCAGTTCATTGCCTCAAGGTCCAAAGTGGTTGCCTGAACTCTAGTCATCATATCTTTATTTCAGGAAGCAGAAAGAAAGAAAGGAGAAAAAATACAGTGGCTACTCCTTTTAAGGAGGTTTTCAAAGAGGCCCATACCACACTTTTATTTAGATTTTACTGAATGAACTTAGTCACACTGCCACATTATCTATAAGAGAAGCTGATAAATGTAGTCTTATAGATACCTGTGTTGGCATCGCAAATAAAATTTATTTAATAAATTAATAAAATTACTAAACAAAATATTAGGGAAGGCATATTGCAATCTCTCACAGTACCCACTAAAGATGAACAAAACTAACTATTTCTAATAAGATATTGGGAATGTATTTCAAATTTTAACATTAATTTTAGCTTCCAGTATTTCTAGCTTATTGTGTTTCAGCACCAACTTATTAACCTCATGCTGTATGTCAGGTACTATTATAATTATAAATTCCCTCAAGAAATTTATCAATTATATAAAATATAATTCATATAATTTATAAATTATATTTATAATATAAATTTTAATTGTATTTATAAAATAAATTTCTAAAATACAAATATAATTTATATTTAATATAAAATAGATTTCTAAAATACAAATATAATTTATATTTAATATAAAATAGATTTGTAATTCATAAATTTCTTTGAGGAATTTATAATTATTTACTTTAGGTTAATATTGAGATTAATTCCTTTGAGGAATTTATCATTCATTTGAGGAATTTTATAATAATCAGGACATTTTCTAATGACAGTGACAGTAACAGAAATCCTATTCAAACTAATGTTTGATGTTTATAATAAATGTGCTTCAACAGACATAGAAATTGGTACCAGTTTCCCTTCTTTGCTTTAGGAATAGATAGATAATAGGTAGACACATAAATAGATAATAGATAGATGGATAGGTTTTTTTAAAGTAGCATAATTATCATGTAGACATGGTTCTAAGTGCTTTATATGTATTAACTAATTTAAATTCACAAAAACTCTATGAAATAGGCACTACTGTTGTCATTTTACAATTGAGGAAATAAGCATAGAGAGATTAGTCAATGATGAAGCTGGAATCAAATTCAGATAGTCTGGCTCTAGAATTTACCTTTATAACCATGTGCTTTTTGGAATTAATGTTTTCTTTTTTTTTTTTTTTTTTTTTTTTTTTGAGACGGAGTTTCGCTCTTGTTACCCAGGCTGGAGTGCAATGGCGCGATCTCGGCTCACCGCAACCTCCGCCTCCTGGGTTCAGGCAATTCTCCTGCCTCAGCCTCCTGAGTAGCTGGGATTACAGGCTCGTGCCACCATGCCCAGCTAATTTTTTGTATCTTTAGTAGAGACGGGGTTTCACCATGTTGACCAGGATGGTCTCGATCTCTCAACCTCGTGATCCACCCACCTCAGCCTCCCAAAGTGCTGGGATTACAGGCTTGAGCCACCGCACCCGGCTGGAATTAATGTTTTCTAAGCAGCATATAACTGTAAAGTTTACAAACCTAATAGCTGTAAATATTAAATACAATGTAAATATTAATATTAAAGTCACTTTTATATTTACCTTTTACACATTTTTCATTAACTTGGTTCTTTTCAGTATTGTTATAAATGCTTACCTAATTCTACATTCTACTTATTCTGATTAATCATAATTATCATTGTCTTTTTGATGTTCACATTGACCAGTGGGAGCCCCTGACACTTACTCCTTTATATTTTTAACATGTCCTCTGATATCATGGGATATTTACCAGCTTTTTGACAACAAGAGGGTATTCCAGACCCATCCTGAGTTTTCCAACCACAAATATCTAAGAAATCCTACTTTTTTTTTGGTGTTGAAATAGTATAAGAGATCAAAATACAGGTATTATGAGTACTTATGAGAGTTGGTGACAGGAAAAAGCATGGTTTTTGCTATTGTGACATTTTTAGAAGTGATAGAGTGGTAAAATATGTCCTTTTAAAGACATGAGAACACACAGATTTTCCAATTGAATTGGTTATATTTTTGTACCCTACTCTTTTTATAGTATGAGATTTCATCAAGTCCTAAGACCATCTGTCACAATGGCAATAGGGAGAGAAATTCAAATATAAAATAAAACACCAACAAAATAGCATTGACACTCTGTCATATCCCTAAAAATAAATAAATAAATAAAAGATTGATGATGCGCTATATGAGTAAGGATGAGAGGAAACAGCCACAAATGTTACTAGTGTAAACTGGTATAACACTTGCAAAAGGCAGTTGCCAATCTCTAACAAAACCCTAATATCATATACATCCTTTGAGCCAGCAATTTCACATCTAGAAATTTATTCTACAGATATTGCCACATATGTGCAAATGATTTATGTACACAGTTACTCATCCCAGTGTTGTTTGTAAAAGCAAAAATGTGGAATCAATCTAAATGGAGAAGTATATTAACACTATGGGATGCCACTCAGATATTAAAATAATGACAAAAGCTATTATGCAATAATATAGAATAATATTCATGATATATTATCAAGTGAAAAGAGCAAGTGCTATAAGGCATATTAAATGAAGCATTTGTATTTTTAAAAAGCATTTTAAGGCATATATATCTATGTCATATAAGTGTGAAGGTACCCATATACCTATATGTGTGTATATATATTTGTATATAAATGAAGCATTTGTTAAAGGATAAATAAAACATTAGTATTAGTGGTTACCTTCAGAGTAGGAGTTGGGAGACTTGACTCTACATCTGTACTTTTTTGTTCCATTTGAACACATTAGCTATTCTGTGACTTCTCCAAAAATAATTAAATAAAAATAAAGTGGAATGCATATATTGCATTCCATTTACCACACAAAATGTAACTTTTAGAAAGTTCATACTATTAAACTTTCAGTTGATGGGATTAAGAATTTCATAAAACAGATCAAAATGAAGATAAATCAACAGACTGAAATAAAAAAGAAACTGGCTGAAATACAGACAGGATTTTTTTAAGGATTGCAAGAAATTAGGAAACATTATACATTTTAAAACTACAATTACGGTCATAAAATTAAAAGAAGATTCAATAAAAAGAACAATCGAGGACAAAGCAGAAAATCAAACCAGTAATGTAAAAGAAAAACTGGGGAAGTGTTAAATACAGAGGAAAAGTACAGTTTGGTAAAAAAGATGACTAGTGATCTGACATATGGTACATGATATTATCTAAGAAGAAACAAACAATGGAATCAGAATCAATTGCTATGATATCATAAGAGAAAATTTTCCCAAGTTGACAAATGATCCAGGTCTATGATGTAAAAGTCCTAAGATGAATGAAGAGATACATATTCTTGGTCATCTCTTTGCACAACTTACCAACAGCCTGGCCCCAGACTTCTCCTCCAAATTACCATACAACAATGATAATGAGACAAATTTTGAATAGGTAATAACTTTTATTACCAAGAAATTTGTCACTCAAGCATGCAAGCATGAGTTTAAAACTGATATTTAAAAAGCAATAGTTTAAAAAAGTTAATAAAAGTAGCAGCAAATCAATAAAAACAACAGGAAAGAAAAACAAAAATATTCAAGTAAATGAGAAATGTCCAGAATTTCAGTTAAAAAAAAATCCTGATCCAAATTGGGCAATATAGGGAGACCACACCTCTACATAAAATTAAAAAATTTGCCAGGCATGGCAACATGTGCCTGTGGTCCCAGCTACTTCGGAGGCTGAGGTGAGTAGATTGTTTGAACCCAGGAGGTAAAAGCTGCAGTGAGCTATTATTGTGCTACTGTACTCTCTGTCTGGGCGACAGAGAGACCTTGCTGCAGAAAAGAAAAAAAAAAGTCTAAGATTTTATATTCCAAGTTTTTACTGCTATCAACAAATAAGCAGTCACAAAACACTGATCAAATGGGAAAAATCTAAATTAATCAATACATTTAATGAGCTCCCAAATAAAATCTTAGTGGTACTTCCTAAACTTTGTGAAGCTGATTCTAAAGGTTATCCAGAAGAATAAACATGGCTGAAGAACCAGAGGGGACAAGACAATGAGAACCTCATTCTTGTCAGATATTAACAAGTTAGAATATTTGAAATAGTATAAAACAACATCAGAATAGACTGGTAAAACAGATCCAAGTACAGTGCACATGATAATTTATTATAACATAAAGGTAACATTTAAAATTAGTATGCAAATGATTGACTACTGAATAAGTAGAATAATTTCCTAAATATTTAGAAACTTAAATTCTTATAAGTTTTCCATGCTTTAAGGACTTACATGCAGAAAATAAATTTTCAAAATTTCTAGAAGGGATATACCAGAAAATATATCTTATTTAGATGAATATGACTCTTCTAAGTACAAAGAAAAATATCAACTAATTTGATTTCTGTAAAGCTACATCTTGCAAAAATTGCCATAAAGCTAAATGATGGACAACAAACTGAAAAAAATATTTCAGATATAGATGAGCTACATGCCACTGTTATCCTTATATACAAGAAACTATTATAAAACTAATAAAAAATTAGAACATAAATCAACAGGTGCATGAAAAAAGAAGTGCATTTGGCTAATACAGCAAGACATTCCATGTAACTTGTATTTAACAAACAATTAAATAAGATCTTTTAGTCTTCATTAAGTGAACAGCTCAGCTTATAAAACATACAAACTAACCGTGTGTGTGTGTGTGTGTGTGTGTGTGTGTGTGTGTGTGTGACAGAGAAAGAGAATATATAGCAAATGTGGTCTGAATCACTAGTGAGATGAATTATTCTCATTTATACTGTTCTCTATTTATTCATTGTTTACAATAAACATGCATTATTTAAAAATCATCATACAGTACATAAATATTTTTGAAGAAAATGTACATGACATAGATATTTTCAACCTTTAAAAGATACTATTTTCATGCTCCATAGCATGTTACAGAACAGAAAAATAAATTTTAGAATGCATTATACCAACAGTACACAATCTCACCCTCCCCCAAATGATATTTAAAAAACAGAGGTACATAAAAGAATATATGGAAATAATTAGAAAGACATATCATATAGGTTGGTAGAAGAATGAATATGGTAACAATGTCAATCCTTTCTAAAATAACTTGTAGACCTAATGTAGTCTAATCAAAATCTCAATGGATTATGTTCAGGGTAGAATGAAAGGAGGTTAACCAATTGTCTCTGAAAGAAGAATCAAAATAGTAAAAGCAAAAATGAAGAGGGCAGGGAAAGAAGAGTGCTGGCAGTGGATTAATAGATTAAACAATAAAACATTATAATGCCTTAAGAATTGAAACAGTGAAGAACTGGTATAAAAATAGATCAATGTATCATTTAAACAGAATTGAAAGTCCCAACAAATCATAAATATATGTCAGATTTTAATATATAATAAAGATGAGAAAAAATATTTAACAAATGAAGTTCTGAAAACTAGTTAACTTTTCTAATAAAACAAAATAAAATCCTAAGTTTATGCCAGAAAGGAAGTGTTCTTTTTTCCTCTCTTCTGCTTTCTGCTAACTGAAAGGTAAGCTTGATGGCTACAGCTTAGCTAGCCATCTTAAATCATGAAGTAAAAGTCTATTTCAAAGATGGGAGAATAACAAACTAGAAGTCTTTGTTCTTGATAGCAGCTGCCAAATGACTTCTAGTCTGCTTACCAATAGACTTAATGTATGTGAGAGTGACATTAATCTTTTTTATGCCTCTCTTATTCAGCTTTTTAACAACTCACAGGTAAATCCAATTCTAATTGATACACCTGGGTCAGAACAGTTGGGACCAACAGTACAAACGTGGTTGCTAAGGCTGGTCCTTCTGCAGGACTGATGGTTAGGGGTAAGTAGCAAAGAAGGGGTTTTGAATTATTTAGTCACTTCTAAAGATCTACTATATAACTTGATGTATTGTGAAAAGGTTTCTGGTCAAGTGTCAATTAAGTTTTTATCAAGGACTTAGCATGTGTCAAAATAGATTCAAGGCAATATTTAGAAACTACTCTGTTCTTATTTCAGGTTTATCATATATATGCTTTGCCATAGCCAGTGAAACCAGAGTTGGCTAGCTTTTACTACTACTGATATTCATTCATCAAAAATGTATCTAGTGACTACCATGTACTAAGCACTATTCTAGCGTTGCAACAGTAAGTAACCGCCAAACAAACAAAAAACCTTGCCCTCATGATCTTGTATTATAGTGAAGGGAGGCAGAAAACACCCAATCAAATAGGTAAAATATATAGTATGTAAGAAGTTGATTAAATGCAAAGAGAAAAATAATAAAGAAGGGAAGGAGTATAGGGAGTGTCAACGGTAGCAATTTTAGATGGAGCATGTAGAGAGGGCATTTGTAGGAAGGAAATGAGGTAGCAAGCCATCTGTTATTTGTATTATAACACTGTAGGCACAGAGAAGGGTAAGTTCTTGGGGTGTGCAATGCCTGGCAAATTTAGGAATAGTAATGTGGACAGTGTGGCTGGAACAGAGTGAACTTGTAGGGGATGGGATAAGAAAGGTAGCAGGGGACCAGTTGGTGCTGAGCTTTGGAATCTCTAGCTTTTACTCTGAGTGAGATGAAAAGCCATTAAAAAGTTCTCAGAAAAGGAGTGACTTGATCTAAGTTTTAAACTAGTCCTTCTGGCTTTTGTACTATAAATAGACTAAGCGTGGAGCAGAAACACAGAGAGTGATTCATCCAGGAGAGATGATGGTAGCTTTGATCAGTGTGGTAACATTGGGATGTTGAAGAGGAGTCAAATTCTGGATACCTTTTGGAGATAGTGATGACAGGTTTGCTCTGTGGAATTGGATGTGATGTAGGAGCAAAAGAGAGAAATAAAAAATGACTTCCAGGGTTTTGGCCTGAGCAACTGTTAAAAGGTGATGTCATTTACTCAGGTGGCAATTATTATGGTAGAAAAGTCTGGACTTCTTTGTTGATATTTGAATTCTATCTAAAGTCAACAGTCTAGTTGATTGCTTAGGGCACCTGCATTTCACCCCAGACTTTATAGGGCCTGGACTTGGCCCTCCCAATACCATGCACTTCTTCATAGGGTGAAGATTCCATGGAACCAAGATGTGTCACTCAGCCTTCACTTCTAGATAACACTCCAGGTGGGACCCTGGAAATCCCTGTCAAATTCCCTAAACCCACTTCCAGGATATATGGAGGTTCCTATCAATCCAAGTGCAGGCCAGCATCAATACATGTACCCCTAGCCCAAATACATAGTTAGGAGATGACTGAATGCGGGATAGCAGGGGTTATGGATGAAGCTTAGAGGTGCCCACACACATCTGTGCTAGATCTTAGCCAGGGGTAAGAAGAGAAAGGTGGCAAGCTATGGGCGAGGTCCTAACCTTCACTTTGCCACATTTTGGCATGGAACTCTGCGAAGCCTAAGAATTCTAAATTCAGATCCAACTTGAAAGTTCATTACAAAGGTATATTTATCAAGCTAGGAATATAGTACATATTTTATTCAACAGGTTGAGATCTTGACATAAATATTTAGATGTGTGGTATGTGGGCTCTAGGCCCTGAAAATTAAAGGTCTCGCCTTGCATTGTAAACATATTGCCATTGGTATGAGACACATATTTACTTTTCTAGATGGGACCCTGAGAAGTAGAAACTGGCCTATTGCTGAACAGATTATGGTAACATTCTTCTGTGGTTACAGACATGGATTTATTTTTTCAGATGGGGTCCTAAAATGGGTCCTCTCTGTATGTGCTCTCACAGTTCTTAGATCAGTACTAAGCACCTGTGTAATGTTGGAAAACTACTGATCCTTTCCCTTCTCAATTTTCATAACTTTAAAATGGGGCTAACATCTCAAAGATTCTTGTGAGAATAAAGTAAAATGTAAATAAGCAAAATGCTAAGTATGCTACCTCACACATAAAAAAAAAACACTCACATGATTGTTGTTCTATTCTCAGTAAACATTATCTTACATTTTTATGCATTCTTAAATTTTAGAAAAATATAAATACAGAAGCAATGAAATAATTTATCTAAGTGTTTTTCTAATGCCCACTGAATCCTCTCTCACATCAAAACCTGGGAGAACACTTGCATGCAGATAAGTAACTCCTGTATTGTTTTAGGAACTAGTACTATGTTTGCTTTTTGAGTTAAATACAGAATTCCCATTAGTGTTAATGGTAATTAGCCCTGCAGAACAAAGCACAATGAATGGATCCCCTGCTGTGGAATTACTTTAATTACTTTGAACTTTAAAAAGAAACTCAATAAAGCTACACATGATGATGACCTCAGGGCCTGCACTCCTGCTGCCATCCTAACTACTATTTTCAGTGGGTAAATAGGTCACTCCTCAGCCATGCTGTGCTTTATGATCAAACATATGAATAGAATATTCTAGAGAATGTGCCTTAACTTGGGAACATTTGATAGTCCTGAGTGGTACAGACTTGTTTACTACAACATGCCGCAGCTATCAACTCAAAAGCCAATCTATATTACCGTAAAATTGTAGTAGGGATAGCAGTAGTAATTATAATAATAGCGTCCACCTAGATTGCCTTCATTTCTGATCACCCACCTAAACTGAAGCTTCAACTCTATCTAGCTTGCTTTTTCTTTTTTTTAAATATATTCTTTTTTCAAATTATGCTTTAAGTTCTGGGATACATGTGCAGAACACATAGGTATACACTTGCCTTGGTGGTTTGCTGCATCCATCCCCCATCATCTACATTAGGTATTCCTCCTAATGTTATCCCTCCCCAATCCCCCCACCCCTGCTATCTCTCCCTAGTCCCCCTACTCCCAACAGGACTCAGTGTGTGATGTTACCCTCCCTGTGCTCACGTGTTCTCATTGTTCAACGCCCATTTATGAGTGAGAACATGCAGTGTTTGGTTTTCTGTCCTTGCATCAGTTTGCTGAGAATGATGGTTTCCAGCTTCATCCATGTCCCTGGAAAGGATATGAACTCATCCTTTTTTATGGTGGCGTAGTATTCTATGGTGTATATATGCCACATTTTCCTTATCCAGTCTATTTTTGATGGGCACTTGGGTTGGTTCCAAGTCTTTGCTATTGTAAACAGTGCTGCAATAAACATACGTGTACATATGTCTTTGTTGTAGAATGATTTATAATCCTTTGGGTATATACCCAATAATGGGATTGCTGGGTCAAATAGTATTTCTGTTTCTAGATCCTTGAGGAATTGCCACACTGTCTTCCACAATGGTTAAACTAATTTACACTCCCACCGACAATGTAAAAGCATTCCCATTTCTCCACATCCTTTCCAGCATCTGTTGTATCCTGATTTTTTAATGATCACCATTCTAAGTGGTGTGAGATGGTATCTCAATGTGGTTTTGATTTGCATTTCTCTAATGACCAGTGATGATGAGCTTTTTTTCATATGTTTGTTGGCTGCATAAATTTCCTCTTTTGAAAAGTGTATGTTCATATCCTTCACTCACTTTTTGATGGGGATTTTTTTCTAGTAAATTTGTTTAAGTTATTTGTAGATTCTGGTTATTAGCCCTTCATCAGATAGGTAGACTGCAAAATTTTTTTTCCCATTCTGTTGGTTGGTTGCCAATTCACTCCACTAATAGTTTCTTTTGCTGTGCAGAAGCTGTTAAGTTTAATTAGATCCCATTTGTCTATTTTGGCTTTTGTCATTGATTTTGGTGTTTTAGTCACGAAGTCCTTTCCTATGCCAATGTCCTGAATGGTTTTGCCTAGATTTTCTTCTAGGGTTTTTATAATATTAGGTCTTATGTTTAAATCTTTAATCCATCTGGAGTTAATTTTTGTATAAGGTGTAAGGAAGGGAGTCAGTTTCAGCTTTCTATATATGGTTAGCCAGTTTTCCCAACACCATTTATTAAAGAGGGAATCCTTTTCCCATTGCTTGTTTTAGTCAGGTTTGTCAAAGATAAATGGTTGTAGATGTGTGGTATTATTTCTGAGGCCTCTGTTCTGTTCCATTGGTCTATATCTCTGTTTTGGTACCAGCACCATGCTGTTTTGATTACTGTAGCCTTGTAGTATAGTTTGAAGTCAGTTAGCATGATGGCTCCAATTTTGTTTTGTTTTTTTTTGTTGTTGTTGTTTTTGTTTTTCCTTAGGATTGTCTTGGCTATGTGGGCTCTCTTTTGGTTCCATATGAAGTTTAAGGTGGTTTTTTCCAATTTTGTGAAGAGTGTCAATGGCAGCTTAATGTAGATAACATGCATTCTTAATATGTTCTTGTTATGTTCCTGTATTAGTCAGTTCTCACATTGCTACAAAGAAATACCTGAGACTAGGTAATTTATAGAGAGGTTTAACTGGCTCACAGTTCTGCAGAGTACATAGGAAGCATGATGCTGACATCTGTTTAGCTTTGGGGAGACCGCAGGAAACTTACAATCATGGCAAAATCAAAGGAAGAGCTTTAACTTGTGGCAGAAGGCCAAGCCAGAGTAGGCATCTTCATAGGGTCAGAGCAGGAGGAAGAGAGAGAGATTAGGAGAGGTATCATACACTTTTTAAACAACCAGATTCATGAGAACTCATGCACTATTACAGTACCAAGGGTAGGGGGATGGTACTAAACCACTGATGAGAACTCTTTCCCTATGACCCAGTCACCTCCCAGGGCCTCCAACATTGGGGATTACGATTTGACATGAGATTTGGGCAGGGACATAGATCCAAATCATATCAGTTCCTACTGTGTTTTATTTTCTTATTTACCATAAAACTTTATATCTTCTCTATTTTTTATAGCCTTCATTGATCCACACTGGGAAGCAGACCATATAGGCAGGAAAACAAATTCTCAATATATTAAATTATACCAAATAAATGTTTTTGCTAAAATTAAGAATAGAATTGTCTTACAATCCAGCAATTTCACTTCTGGATATATACCCAAAATAACTGAGAGCAGGGATTTAGAGAGATTATTTGTATGACAATGTTCACAGCAGAATGATTAGCTACAGCCAGAAGCTAGAAGCAACCCATGTATTCATAAACAATTGAATGAATAAACAAAATGTGGTACATACATGCAATGGAGTATCATTCAGTCTTTAAAAAGAGAAAATTCTGACACATGCTGCAAAATGGATGAACCTTGAAGATATTATGCTAAATCAAATAAGCCAGTCACAAAAAGGTATATACTGCATGATTCCACTTATATGAGCTATCTAAAGTAAACAGAAAGCAGACTGGTGCTTACCATGGGCTAGGAGGAGGAGGCAAAGGGAAGTTGTCGTTTAGTGGGATGCAGTTTCAGATTTGCAAAATTAAAAAGTTCTGGAGATGTTTCCTACCAATGTGAATACAATTAACACTACTATGTATTTAAAAATGGTGAAGATTATAAAATTTGTATAGTATGTTTTTAGCCACAATAAAACAAAAATAAATAAACGAACAGAAAACTTTTTGTTTCGAGTTATAGTTTTTCAACAAATATGCTTATGTGCTTAGCACATCCATATCCTGTGCAGGCTCAGTATTTTGGTAATGATGACATTAGGAAGCTGAGAATGTAGAAATATAATAAAAGTTTCAAAATAGAGATGACTAAACAAAACTTTGCAATATAATTCTGGGTGTTTATCTTCTTAATAAATTATGTGTATAAAGGAATGCTTTTTATTGCTGGTGAAATCTTGTGTTGATTTCTTTCCCTTTACTTTATGCACACCCTTACATTAAACACCTTTCTTTATTTTACTAGGCCAAAGCATCTACAAGAAGTATGTACCAGATAAATTGTAAATGGCCTGACAGGCATTACTCAGCCTGAGATTACCAGTTTGGTGTTTATGTATGTACAAGAGCCAAAGTATTCCTAAAAAACTGCTTGAACTGCAAATTTCTGAGTAGCAAAGCTATTTTCTCACTTAGATTAAAACATTAGAGAATTGTTTTCATGGAAAATATTTTCATCCAGAGACATGAGTTGTGTTCTAATTATATCTACACAGGCAGTTTTTCTTCTTTTTAAATAATTTCACCTTTTACACTCAGGGTATACATATGCAGGTTTGTTAGAGGGGTATATTGCTTAATGCTGAGGTTTAGAGTGTGATTGGACCTGTCACCCAGGAATTGAGCATAATACTCAACAGCTACTTTGTCAGTCTTTCTGCCTTCCACTCTCAACCCCTTATTATTTCCCAGTAACTATTGTGGCCATCTTTATGTCCCTACATACCCAATATTTAGCTGCCACCTATAAGTGAGAATATGCAGAATTTGGTTTTCTGTTCCTGCATTAATTCACTTAGGATAATGGCCTCTAGCTGCATCATGTTGCTGCAAAGGAGTTCATTTCATTCTTTTTTATGACTGCACAGCATTCCATTATATATATATATATGCCACATTTCTTCATTTAATCCACTGTGAATTCACACCTTCACACCTGGGTTGGTTCCATGTCCTCACTATTATGAATAGTGCTGCAATGAACATAACAGTACATTTGTGTTTTTGGTAAAATGATTTATTTTCTTTTGGCTATATATCCAGTAATGGGATTGCTAGGTCAGATGGTAGTTCTGTTTTATGTTCTTTGAGAAATCTCCAAACTGCTTTCCACAGAGAAACACAAGCAGTTTTTTTTAAAGAATGCATCTATTCCATTGGCAGAGTCCTTCAAAAAAAGCCATAATCTCAGAAATTCTATCACCAAATTAGTTTAAAAAGTCATAAGACATCTGACAAAACCCCTGGCAGACCAAAAGTATTACCAATGAAACCAAAAGACACTCAAAAGTCGTTAACTTAGACTTCATGTAACCTTACCAAACTTCCAAACTTCCAAACTTGTTTTCCTTATTGCTTGCATGCCTCCCTCCTTTCTTTCCTTCCTTCCTTCCTTCCTTCCTCTCTATATCCCCCACCCCTCTTCCTCTCTCTAATCCTCTCTCTCCTTCTTCTCTTTCTCTTTTTTTTCCTTTTGCAATATTATAGATCAGGGACAAAAATATATTTACTATCTAACTTCTATCTAACTCCTAATAAGTTAGATAGCAAATATTTTAGTTTTTGAAAGACGTAATCTCTGTTGCAACTACTTAATTCTACCATTGCAGCATGAAATCAGCCATAAATAATAAGTAAGCAAATGGGTATAGTTGTCTTCCAATAAAACTTTATTTACAAAAACAGGGTAGGAAGTGGGGTGCTGGGGAGGCTGGATTTGGCCTGCTATAGTTGGCTGAGCCCTGTTGTCAGACATAGCCAGGATTTTGCATTTTATTCTAATGGCAGTGAAAACCACTGGGTAGTTTAAAAAGAGAGAATTAATATGACCTTGCTTAGGCTTTTAAAATTTTTACTTTGGCCACTGAATGGAGAATAGAAGCAGGAGGCTAGTACAATAGTCCAGACAAAAATGGAGGTGGCTTAAAAAAGAGGCAGGAAGGTGGGGAGGGTTGGGGGAGTGGGTGGTGCAGTGAAGGTAAAATGCAGTTGAATTCAGGAAACAGACCAGGGTTAGAGATAAAATTTTAGAGTCAGTAGCATATGGATGGTATTCAAAGCTCTAGAACTAGATGACATTATCTAGAGAAGAGATGAAATTTAAAAGCATAAAGAAGATGACCAAAGACTGAATTTAGGGCACTCCCATATCTACATATAAAGTAGAATAAATAAATGCCTTATGCAGGAAGAGGCTTTGGTCAACGGGTGCACAGACAGTTCACTTATTATGAAAGAAGGGAAGACAGTACACAGTACATATGCTAGGAAGTTGGCAGATTTCGTGGTGAAGAAAACATGGAAGTTCTTTTCTGATTGTTCTTATATTCTCAGTGAAGTTTTAAATAAAATCATGAGCTCACAAAGTATGGACAAAAGGTTTGAACAAGATATAAAATAGTTATTGTTGAAAACAATGCACTTACCAGGACATTCTTGTATTGTTGGGCACTAGTGAATACCCATTTGAAATTTTGAACATAAATTCAAAAGGAATCCATAAGCATAGTTGTATAATTTTATCTGTCATCATTCAACTGCTCTAGTACAGAAGATCAGGTAGATAGTTGGGTTTACCAGAATTTGTTTTGTTTTGTTTTGTTTTTAGATAAGCATGACGAATGGAGAGAGATAGGGAATCGATTATATATCCCATAGTTTTGCTCTCTTAAAGACTTCCTGAAATAATATATTATGAAAAAAATTATTATAGATGATCACTTAATAAGAGTGATGCTCTTAAAACTGACTAATAAGACTTTTCTGTTAACATCTATTATTTCATACCAGCCAATTTCCAGGCGCTGCCCTAGAATCATAAATCACTGTTAAATAAATATACTCAAGCTGCTACTTCCCTTGAAGTCCCTACATAGACTTCTCCATGTGACAAATAGGATGCAAATCAATGTTTACAGTTGCTATGGTATCAATACAAAGATACTTTATTTCTTTCTCAGATTCCTGGCAAAAAGCTCCTAAAATTCTTGTAATTCCCTGAGTGATTAGAGATAGGAGCTTCTTTTGTTCAAATGAGGTACATCTTTTTTAAAATTTTTATTTTTAATGTTTGTAGTTATATAGTAGGTGCATGTATTTATGGGGCACATGTGATGTTTTGATATGGGCATGCAATGTAAAATAGGCACTTCATGAATAAAGTAGTATCCATCCCTCCAGCATTTATCCATTGAGTTGCAAACAATCTAACTATGCTCCTTATTATAAATTGTATAGATAAGTTATTATTAACTATAGTCAACCTATTGTTTGTGCCATCAAATAGTATGTCTTATTCATTTTTCCAACTTTTTTTTGTACTTATTAACCATCCTGAACTCCCCCCATGAGCCCTCCACTACCCTTCTCACACTCTGGTAACCATCCTTCTACTTTCTATGTTCATGAGTTAAATAGTTTTGATTTTTAGATCTCACAAATAAGTGAGAACATTAAATGTTTGTATTTCTGTGTCTGGCTTATTTCACTTACATAATGATCTCCAGCTCCATTCAGGTTGTTTCAAATGAGAGGAACTCATTCCTTTTTATGGCTGAATAGTACTCCATTGCATATATGTACCACATTTTTTTTTTATCTATTCATCTATTGATGGATACTTAGGTTGCTTCCAAATCTTGGCTATTGTGAACAGTGATGCAACAAACATGGGAGTGCAGATATCTCTTTGACGTACTGATTTCTTCTATTTTGTGTATATACCCATCAGTGGTATTGCTGAATCAATGGTATCTCAATTTTTAGTTTTTTGAGGAAACTTTAAACTTTTCTTCACAGTGGTTTTATTAGTTTCCATTCCCATCAAAGTGTACAAGGGTTCCCTTTTCTCCACATCCTTTCCAGCATTTATTCCCTGTCTTCTGGGTAAAATCCATTTTAACTGGGGTTAAATGATATCTCATTGTAGTTTTGATTTGCATTTATCTGATGATCAATGATGTTGAGCACATTTTCACATAACTGTTTCCATTTTTATTTCTTCTTTTGAGAAATATATATTCAAATCTTTTACTCATTTTTTGGATCAGATTTTTAGAGGTTTTTTTTTTTTTTTTTTTTTTTTTTACTAGAGTTGTTTTAGCTCCTTATATATTCTGGTTATTAATCTCTCATCAGGGTAGTTTGCAAATATTTTCTCAAATCTGTGGGTTGTATCTCCACTTTGTTGACTATATTGTTTGCATGCAGAAGCTTTTTAACTTAATGTGATCCTTTTTGTCCATTTTTGCTTTGGCTGCCTGTGCTTGCGGGGTATTGCTCAAGAAATTTTTACCCAGACCAATGTCCTGGAGACTTTCCCCAGTGTTTCTTATAGTAGTTTCATGGTTTGAGGTCTTGTATTTAACTCTTTAATCCATTTAGATTTTATTTTTGTATGTGGTGAGAGATAGGGCATCTAGTTTTATTCTTCTGTATATGGATATCCAGTTTCCTAGCATCATTTATTGAAGGGACTGTTGTCCCCCAATGTATGTTCTTAGGTCCTTTGTTGAAAATGAGTTCACTGTAGGTGTATGGATTTGTTTCTGAATTCTCTACTCTGTCACATTGGTCTATGTGTCTGTTTTTATGCCAGTAGCATGCTGTTTTGATTACTATAGCTTTGTAGTATAATTTGAAGTCAGGTAATGTGATGCCAAATTAGGTAAATTTTGGCAGTCCTCTAGATAGCTTCAGGATGGGGGCTGGGAACCACAAAGGCCAATGTTTGATTAGAAACTTGGAACTTTCTGCCACAATTCCCAACCTCCAGGAAAGCCAGATGGGGTGGAGATTGAGTTAATCACCATGATTCAATGACTCAACTGATCATCTCTGTCTAATGAAACCTTAATAAAAGCCCCTAAATGATGGGGTTTGGAGAGCTTCCAGGTTGATAAAAACATTCACCTGCCTAGAAGATTCTGTGCCTCCACAATCTTCATAGTATATAATCTCCCACACTTGGGAAAATTCCAGACCTGGACATGTGTATCTTTTCATTGGCTATTCATTTCTATCCTTTATAATAAACTGGTAAATGTAAAATCAGTTGTCCTATCATATATGTGTGGGTTTATTTTTGTACTTCTTATTCTGTTTCATTGATCTACTTTTCTAACTTTATCCCAGTGAAATACTGCCTTAATTATTATAGTTTTGTAATATTTCTTGAAATCAGATAATGTTAGTCTTTGTTCTTTATTTTCCAAAGTTGTGTTGTCTATCCTAGGTCCTTTGTAGTTCCAAATGTATTTTTGAATCAGTTTGTCAGATTCCAAAACAAACAAACCTGATGGGATTTTAATCGGGATCTTTCTTAATAATTTCCAATTTCATTCCATTGTATTAATATAACATACTTTGTAAAAATTAAATCCACTTAAGTTTAAAATTTGTTTTATGTCCCAGAATATGTTGTATCTTGGTAAATGCTCTGGGTGTGCTTGAAAATAATGTGCATTCTGCTATTATTGAAGGATCTTCGATCAATTTCTGTCTTTTTTTTTTTTAAAGGTCTGGATAGAAGATACTGTTCATATACTATTACACTATCAGTTGATAGTGTTGTTCAAATCTATAATACCCTTATAGATTTTCCTATGTCATTATTAACTATATTAACTATAATTAGGATTATAGTTATAAACTAAATTATTAACTATAATTGAGGATTTGACTATTTATACTTGCCACTCTATTAGTGTGCCTCCAGTATTTTGAAACTCTCTTATTAGGTATATAACTCATTATGTCTCCTTGATTAATTGACCTCTATACCATTATGAAATGAACTTATTAATTCTTATCCATGATTATATTCTTTACTTCAAAGTCTACTTTGATATTAACATAGCCACTACTGCTTCCTTTTGACTAGTGTTTGGATGGTATATCTTTGTTATCATTTTACATTTAACCTATTTGTGTCTTTATATTCAAAGTGTGTTCTTCTAGACCACATGCTGCTTCATACAATGAGCTGAAAAAATGTTCCTTTTTTTTCTATTTATTGGAAGAGTTTGTAAAAAATTGGCATTAATTCTTTCTCAATGTTTGGTGAAATTTACCAATGAAGCTATCTTAGCCTGGGATTTTCTTTGTGAGTTGTGTCTTTATTATCAATTCAATCTTTTTATTTGTTATAGGTCTGCTCAGGCTTTCTATTTGTTCTTGAGTACATTTCATTAATTTGTGCCTAGAAAGATGTCCATGTAATGTAGGTTATCTATTTTATTAGTATAGAGTTGTTTATGGTATTCCCTTATAACTTACCTTATTTATATACATTCAGTAGTAATGTCCTCTTATTTATTTTTTATTTTAGTAAAGCCAATCTTCTCTTCTCTTTTCTTAATCATCTTAGATAAAGATTTATAATTTTGTTGACCTTTTCAAAGAACCTCTTTTTGGTTTCATGATTTTTTTCTATTATTTTTCATTTCTCTATTTCATTAATTTCTGATTTAACCATATAATTTCCTTCCTTCTGTTTTAGATTTAATTTGCTCTTATTTTTCCTGTATTTTCAGTAGACCTTTGGGTTATTGATTTAAAATCTTTCTTATTTTTTAACAGAAGTATTTATAGGTAGAAATTCTCCTCTTAATACTGCCTTAGCTTCATCCTATAAGCTTTGGTATGTTGCATATTCATTTTCATTTGTCTCAAATTATTTTTATAATGTTCTTTATGATTTCTTCTTTTAATCCAATTGCTATTTAGAATGATTTAATTGCCACAGATTTGTGAATTTCCCAAGTTCTTTCTGCTATTGATTTCTACTTTTATTCCATTGTGCTTAAATAAACACTTTATATGATTTTCATCTTTTTTAATTTATTGAGGCTTGTTTTAAGACTTAACATATGATCTAACCTGGATAGTGTTTTATATACCCTTGAGAAAACTGTATATGCTACTGTTGTAGATGAAATATTTTATATTTGTCTTTTTTGTCTAGTGGGTTTCAGTGTTGTTCAAGTCTTCTGTTTTATATTGACTTTCTATCTAGTTGTTCTATTCATTATTAAAATCGTGATGTTGAAGTTTCCAATTATTATTGTTGAATTGTGTATATCTCCTTCCAGTCCTGTCAGTTTTTTTGTTTTCTCCATTCTGGGACTGGAGTTAAGCAACAGACTCTTAACTCCATCTCCTGCACTCATGGCTCTTTCTGGGCTTCGCCTGTGGTGTCCCTTTCCAGTATGGCCTCGAAATTCACTCAAGACAGTAACAAGGAACAATCACAAGACCACATAATTTGTTTCTTGTATCTACCATTGTTTCGTATATTTTGTCCAGTTTTCTCTGGTTATTTCAGTTGGAAGAGTAAATCTTGCCTCTGTCATTCTGTTTTAGACAGAAACAGAAACTATGTTTTAAGTCAATTATTGCGATAAGTATCTTAAAACAGGAATTAACAAGCTTTTTCAAAAAAGGTCTGGATAGCAGATACTATTTATATGCTATTACTATAATGTTACCATTTTAGGCATTGCCAGCCATCTAGGCTCTCTCATATATATAGCACTTAACTCTGCCATTGAAGCACAAAAGTAGCCATAGACAATACAGAAATGAGTGTGGCTGAGTCCCAATATTAATTTTTTATGTGTCTTTTCCAGACTTCCTTTTATGTGACCCTTCTGTTAGTTAAATATTGCCTAAAGGAGAATTAAAATTATTACAAATGGATGCAAAGAAAAAATAAACAGACAAATTTTTAAACTGCCAAAATGGGCTCTAGAAAATTAAACAGAAGTTTCAAGGAATGAAAAACAACGAATTCATGCCATAACACCAGAAGCAGAATTTAAAAAGAGCCAACCTCATGCATATTCTTCATCCTCCCCTCCCTACTCTCATCGTTAGTATTTACAGAAATAGATGAAAAATCACTGTAGCTGAGGAGATTAGGAAAAGAGAAATGTGGTGTTGCCTTTGTCAGGGAGCTAGACATGATAAAAGATGACAAAAATTAAACACAAGGAGAGAATGGGGTTAGCATTAGGAGGTTTTGACTATAGCCAAGGACCAGTGCCAGGAGAGTCACAACATCTGGGTTAGTATCTACAAATCCTGAGTCACTATTTATATGAGCTCTATTACCCATTCTTTTCATTTCTGTAGGATAAGGGACTTGCTCTGACAGTCCCTGATCTATTACGTGGTATATTATCATTCAACAGGACATTTGCCCATTCCCAGGTGAGTCCCATTCAATCTAGTAACTAGTAAAGATGGATAATCTCATTTTTAAAAGACAAACACTCTTAAATTTTCACTTCCCTCCCCTGCCCTCCTAAAACAGACAGCAGGATGCTTATCACTGAGAATATGAGAAAGGAAGTCCCAGTAGGTGTTTTGGGAGAAAATTAAAACTGGTAAACCTCATATTTATTATGTCAAACTATCCTAAATATATCCCCCAAATTTAGTGAAAATATGTTTACCTTTTTTGGAGTGAAGCATTAACTGAGAATTATATCCTCTAGATCAGACATCATTTCAAGTTGGAATAAAAAAATACTCTGAACCAGTTTTGTGATTCATAGTTGCTGATTTAGGGATTCCATTCTTTTAATCCTTAAATGTATTTTATTTTCTGCTTGTTTTAAAATATGTTCTGTTTGCCCAACTCTGATTCTACTAGTTAGCATTCACAACCACACAAATTATTATTATTGTTTAGACAGCTTACAAAAATTTAAAGGTCTACGTCAATCACCTATAATGGCAACTAATAATAATACTCTTAGCAGAATAACAAGATCATTTGAGCTTCAAAGGACATTGGAAATCAACAATTTTATCTTCATCATCTTACAGATGAGGAGACTGAAGCCCTGATGAGTGAAGTTGCATATCCAACATCACAAACATGGAACAATGACTAAAATTAAAGGTTTTCTGATACTAGTCCAATGCTCTTTTAATGATTCTGTGGCAACAGATTATTTAGTTCAAAAATTGTCTGTTGAGCTTCAAATACATCTTAATAATTATTTGAGATTTCCTAGACAAGAGAAGCCCCATTTCAGCACAAAATAATTTTGCAAAATAAACGTAATCCATGAGAAAATAAAAATCTGACCAACAATGATATTTTACTAGCTCATTCATATGTCAGCAAAGACAATACAACCAACTAATGAGAACACTCATCAGTAGTGTTAAGCATCTATTCCAAAGTACTGGGAGCTAACTCTTGCCAACAACAGCCCTGGTCTCATTAATCTGTTTGTGGTTTCTATTCTTTCTCACCAACACACTTTCTCTTCACAGTCAGGTCCCTTGGAGTCGATTCAAAAAAACTGAGCTTAACCTGCCCTTAGTAAAGAGAGATTTATTGTAAAGAATAGAGGATATTTCCCAGAACCTCACAGCAAGGAATTTAGCAAATGCTTTATTAAGAACTCTCAGGAACCCATGGTTTCTCATCTCTTCCACTTATCACATCTGCCCCCATTCTTCTTGTCTGCATTTTTTTTTTAAGTAGGTGGATTAGGTCACAGCACAGTCAACAGTATACAAAAGTCCAAAAAGTGCTGCTAAAAAATAGCCCCAGTCTCCAAGTATACATTGCCTTGCAGGTAAATTACCTCTTCTAAAAAATGTGTAAGAGCATAAAGGAAGTTACTGAAAT
The DNA here is from genome assembly GCF_048565385.1 of Saimiri boliviensis. Classification (NCBI taxonomy): domain Eukaryota; kingdom Metazoa; phylum Chordata; class Mammalia; order Primates; family Cebidae; genus Saimiri; species Saimiri boliviensis. Next base: position 72,844,352 of record NC_133459.1, read on the forward strand.
TCTAATCAGTTACATTAGAAATAATACTTTTTTTTTCTAGTATAGAAATAATACTTACCATAGAAATTCTGTATGTAGATATAAGGCTGTAGAATTTTTGAAATGTGCCCACATTCTCTTTCTCTCACCTCACCTTAATCCCATGGAGGAGGTGACCAGGTGTCATTCGGCCCATTTTGCAACTGGAGAAACAAACTTTGAGACTTTAAATGATACATCCAAGCTATCAAATCAGATCTTGAATCCAGGTTTCCTGGCTTCTAGTTCATTTGCTCTTTCAATAACCACATCCATGGCTGCTGGCCTGTGAAAGGCAGAAATCATGATGATGTGGAGGTGATGACAGCAGCCAAGACATGTGAACTCAGTAGTAACCTATTTTAAAATTTGGTTTAGAATTCTACCAGAAAACTTATTTTTTCTTGGATCTCAACTGTACCCTTCTTCCGTTTTTTTTTTTTTTTTTTTTTTTTTCTGCTCTTTCTTGTGGATGTGCCAAATTATTTTAACTAGAAAGTTAAGTAAATTAAAACATATTCTAATTTTGCTTAACTTTTAACTTCCTATGGTCTGATTCCTCTTCTGATTGTGAACCAGGAGTGACCTAAAAAACTGTCAGAAAATAACATGAATGATGATAACAATGGCAGTAACAACCTAAGGCCAGTCATCTATAGCATTAAAGTTTCTTTTGAAACTGAGAAACAGCATAAAAAATTTAAAGACAAATGTTAAATATCTGCCACTAGATGAAAGAATTCCTTATTTAGTGATTGATATGAGCCTGAGGAACTAACTCCATGTGTTGAAGCAGAGCAGAAAACTTGAGTACAAAGGTATTATGCAAACAAAGAACAGTATTTCCATATGTATAAGTTTGACTGGGTCTGGCTGAAGTGAGCTCTGGGGCACTTTCCCTAACACATACATGAGAATCTGGGATTTGTATCTAAAACATTCTTCATGGTTAGATCATTGTTTACATAAATGTAAGGTGGTAGTTTCTGGTAGGATATCCTGAGTGAGAATTTGCTAGTAAAGAAAACCTGAGGACAGATTTTAAATGTTTCCAAGGAATATATAAACACAATGTTAATACAGCATCAGCCTATGTCAGGTAAAGGAGATAACATCTTGACGTAAGGTTTCTTCCACCTAGAAGTTTGCCTTCGTGAACACTAGGGATCCAATTTCGAAGAAATGAATGTAACTTATAAATTTAAAACAGAAATCATATGTCTCATAGGCATATCCTCAGAGAAAACTGGCTATCGAATTTTCATTCAAATGGATGCTAAAACTGATGCTGCTCACTAAAATGTTCATTTTATACATCTAATTGATCACTATAAGAAGGATATGTTTTGTGTTTTTAATAAAATGACTACTACCTTGAATAATATCAATTATTACAGTAATAATTAAGAAAAAAAATCCAAAGTAATGTCTCCTTCTATCCCAGGAATTAACATTATTATAGCAACTGCCTGCCTTCCTTTTATTCAAAACTCCTCTTTAACTGAGTACACACAACTCTCCCACTCCTGGTCACCATTACATTTCTGTTCTTCCATGTTCACCTCTCCCTTGGCTGACATTCTGGACTAGAAGAATGATGGGAAAGAATGAAAGAAACAACCAAACCAAGACTGATAGATAAAAGAGAATCAAGTAAATATGCGCTCACCAACAGAAACCCAGTCACAGAACCTTGAAACCTCACAGTTTCGAATTTGGAAGGAACTATAAAAAGAAAGCAGTAAATGCTATGGAAGAAAGTAGAGAATTGGGCAGATGACTGGCAATGGAAATTCATGCCTCTTCCCCTCATTTCCTATAAGGATTTATTTTGTTCCTCCTACAGCTCTACGTTCTCTCTCAGCTCACTGCAGCTTTGATGTCCTGGCCTCAAGAGATTCTGCCACCTCAGCCTCCCAAGTAGCTGGGACTACAGGTGCAGGCCACCATGCTTGGCAAATTTTTTTGTAGAGATGGGGCTTTGCTATGTTGCCCAGGCTGGTCTCAACCTCCTGAACTCAAACAATCAGGCTGCATCAACCTCCCGAAGTGCTGGTATTATAGGCATGAGCCATGACACCAGGCTGGACTTTTTTTGTTTTACTCCTTTTTTGATGGCTGCTTTTCTAATTCTCAACTCTTCCATTTTCTTCTAACTTCTCATCAACCCCCTTTGACTTTTCCTTTGGTCTGCATTTAACTTTAAAATGTAAGAGGCTTTTATTGTAACTCACATATAGTTGAAAATCCATTCGACCATGAGGCAGTACTTCAGCTCAGGGGAGCTGGAAGTTCAGCAGCAAGCCCAGTCAGTGTGTCAGATCTCTGCACCAGGGGCAAGCTATGCTGTCTTTCACTATGTCTGGCCTGCGTGGCCAGTTAAGGGTGGATGGAGTCTTAAAGCCTCTTTTCTTCTGGACTTTGTTGATACTCAAAACCAACTAAAAATCCCCTGTTACTACATAAGGTACAGTTAAACCCGGGAAAAAATGGAAATAATTACGGTTTTGTGGATTCATTTAAAAAATATAAGCATCTTTTCTATTATTTTCCTTTTCTTGCAAATAACACAGAAGTAATAAGACTTTCCAGGGATTAACTTGCTCATCTGACCAAATTTGGCTCAACATCTTGACAGTGTCTGGTTAAAAGATGTGACTCCCACAATCATAGCTTTTTATCCCCTACACCATGTTTTACTCATTACCTGGCAAAGGTACAAGCCAAAATTCTCGTAAACCTTCTGATTTCCCGTTCATAATTTCAGGAAGTAAACCATGGCTGAGAAACCACATGAAACTTCATTAAATGAATCTAAATAAATGATAACTCTCCAAATGAATCAGCGTTTACCCAAATTCCATGCACAGCAGAGAGACAAGAATGGTCAATAAATACCAGACTCTCAATAACCGCAATGCACAGACTTGATCTCAGGGACAACTCCATCTCAGCTGAATGTAAAGCAAAAAGAATATTTACAATTCCTAGTCACAGCTAGAAGTGTGCTGGTTAAACAACAGACCTCATGTATCTTTGTAACAACCGACTCACAGGGCAGAATAAATTAGGAAAACTGAGTCAGGCCATTAAAATGGATGCTTAAATTTAAACAGGAGCAAAGAAGATTTTAGGGACTGAAGATTGCTTTGAAAGCCTGCACAGAAGGTAACTTTTAAACTGCACAAAATTTTTTATGATCATAATAAGGTCATTTTCTTGGTAAGGCTGTGCCTGAACGTCTTTTTTTTTTTTTTTTTGAGACAGAGTCTTACTGTTTCCCAGGCTGAAGTGCAGTGGCATGATCTGAGTTCACCACAACCTCTGCCTGTCAGGTTCAAGCAATTCTCTTCCCTCAGTCTCCTGAGTAGCTGGACTACTGGTGCATGCTACCATGCCTGGTTAATTTTTATATTATTAGTAGAGACAGGGTTTCACCATATTGGCCAAGATGGTCTCAAACTCTTGATCTCATGATCTGCCTCGGCCTCCCATAGTGCTGGGATTACAAGTGTGAGTCACTGTGCCCAGCCCCGCCCGAATGTCTTTTATTGCTCAAACTAATGTTTGTGGAGTTTTTATTGTGTTTCAGGGAATGTGCTAGGTACTGGGGATATAGCAAACAACAGAATATACTTCTTATCCTTATAAGCTAGGTCCAGTTCACTGCTTGTTTTTTTGTAAATGAAGTCTCATTGAAACACAATCATTTGGTTATGTATTTTATCTCGGCTGCTTTCATACTACAATGACAGAGCCAAGATTCTCATATGATGTACCTTAGTTATCATTAGTTTCAAAGAACTTCTTGATTTTTGCCTTAATTTCATTATTCACCAAAAAGTCATTCAAAAGCATGTTGTTTAATTTCCATGTAAGCAATTTTCTTAGTCTTGACTTCTATTTTTATTGTGCTGTGGTCCTAGAGTGTGTTTGGTATAATTTCAGTTCTTTTGCATTTGCTGAGAATTGTTTTCTGTCCAAAATTGTGGTCAATTTTAGTGTATGTTCATGTGGCAATGGGAAGAATGTATAGTCTATTGTTTTGGGGTGGAGAGTTTTGTAGAGGTCTATAAGATCCACGTGGTCCAATGTTGAGTTCAGATCCTAAATATCTTTGTTAACTTTCTGCCCCAATCATCTGCCTAATACTGACCATGGAATGTTGAGTCTCCCACTATTACTGTGTAGGAATCTATGTCCCTTTATAGGTCTTTAAAAACTTGCTTTATCAATCTGGGTGCTCCTGTGTTGGCTGCACAAATATTTAGGATAGTTAGTTCTTCTTGTTGTATTGATCCCTTTAGCAATATGTAATGTCCTTCTTTGTCCTTTTTGATCTTTGTTTGCTTAAAGTCTATTTTGTCTAAAATTAGGATTGTAACCCCTGCCTTTTTCTGATTTCCATTTACTTGATAGATTTCCCTCCATCCCTTTATTTTGAGCCTATTGGTGTCATTACATTGATGGGTCTCTCGAAGACAGCATACCTTAGGTCTTCCTTTTTTTTTTTTTTTTTTTTAATAAAGTCTTGCTCTGTTACCCAGGCTAAAGTGCAGTGGTGAGCTTGGCTCACTGAAACCTCCATCTCCTGAGTTTAAGCAATTCTCCTTCATCAGCCTCCTGAGTAGTTGGGATTACAGGCACTCACCATTGCACTTGGCTAATTTTTGTATTTTTAGTAGAGACAGGGTTTCACCATGTTGGCCAGGCTGGTCTCCTGACCTTGTGATCCACCCATCTCAGCCTCCCAAAGTGTTGGGATTACAGGCGTGAGCCATGCTCCCAGCCGGATCTAGTTTTTTTTTTTTTTTATCCAGCCTGCCACTCTGTGACTTTTTTTTTTTTTTTTTTTTTTTTGAGACTGATTCTCACTCTGTCACCCAGGCTGGAGTGCAGTGGCATGACCTCAGCTCACTGCAACCTTTGTCTCCTGAGTTCAAGCAATTCTTATGCCTCAGCCTCCCAAATAACTGGGATTACAGGTGCCCATCAATTTACCCAGCTATTTTTTGTGTTTTTGGTGGAGACAAGGTCTCACCATATTAGCCAATTTGACCTTGAACTCTTGACCTTGTGATTGGCCTGCCTCAGCCTCCCAAAGTGCTGGGACTACAAGCATGAGCCACTGTGTCTGGCCTTTATTACTTTTAACTGGGGCATTTAGACTATTTACATGAAGGTTAGCATTGGCATGTGTGGATTTGACCCTGCCTTTCTGTTGTTAGCTGGTTTTTATGCTGGTTTGCTTGTATAATTGCTTTATAGTATCACTGATCTGTGTATTTAAGTGTTTTCTTTTGTTTTGTATTAGCTGGTAGTGGTCTTTCCTTTCTATATTTAGTGTTCCTTTCAAGATCTCTTGTAAGGCAAGTCTTCTGGGATCAAACTCCCTTAACATTTGCTTTTCTGAAAGAATCTGATTTCTCCTCTTTAGTAGCTTAGTTGGTTGAATATAAAATATTCAGCTAGTGATTTTTTTTTCTCTACAAATTCTAAATATATAGTCCCCCAATCTTTTCTGCCTTATAGGGTTTCAGCTGAGAGGGTCACTGGTAGCCTGATGGGGTTCTTTTTGTAGGTAACCTACCCCTTCAGTCTAGTAGCTGCCTTTAATATTCTTTAATTTGGACCTTGGAAAATCTGATGATTATATGTATTGGGGATGATCTTCTTGTGTAGAATGTTGCAGGAGTTCTCTGTATTTCCTGAATTTGACTGCTGGCCTCTCTAGAAAGGTTGGGAAAATTCTCATGGATGGTATTCTGAAGTATGTCTTCCAAGTTGTTCGCATTCTCTTCTCCTTTTCTAAGATATCAATAATTCATAGATTTGGCCTCTTTACATAATCCCATATTTCTTGGAGGTTTTATTTATTTATTTATTTATTTTTAAATTTTATCTGACTATCTTATTTCAGAGAGCCAGTCTTCATGTACTGAGATTCTTTCCTCAGGTTGATTTGTTTTCTGTTAATACTTATGATTGCATTGTGAAATTCATGCATTCTTGACAGCTCAGCTTTGTTAGTTCCATTAGGTTCTTTTTATAATGATTATTTCACCCTTCACCTCCTATATCTTTCATTTTATTGTGATTCTTAGTTTCCCTGGATTGGGTTTTACTGTTTACCTGAATCTCAACAATATTTGCTTCTACCCCTACTCTGAATTCTATTTCTGTCATTTTAGCCAGCTCAACCTGGTTAAAAACTCTTGTTGAAGAACTGGTGCAGTCAGCTGTCACTCTGGCCATTTGAGTTACCAGTATTTTTGCATTGGTTCTTTCTCATCTTTGCATATGGGTGTTCATTAAGAGCAATCAGGATGATTGACTTTGTCAGAACTTGTGCAAGCTTCAATGCCTTCATCTAAAAGATACTAACCCACATGCTGCTTCTCAATTCTTCTATCATAACCACCCTACTTTTAAAACAGAGCTTTGTTAAGATATAATTTTCATTCCACTAAATTCAACAACTGAAAATATACAGCACAGAGTGGATTTTAGTGTATACACAGTGTATTTATTTCCCTTCCAGTGGCTACTGTAACAAATTAACATAAATTTTGTAGATTAAAAAAACACACATTTATTATCTCACAGTTCTAAGGTCAAAATTCCAAAAGCTGTCTCATTGAACTAATGTTAACATGTTGATCAGGTTGAGTGCCTTTCTGGAGGCTCCAGGGCACAATCCAGTCTCTTGACTTTTCTGACTCCTAGAGGCTGCTCATATTCTTTGTCTCATGGCCCTCTTCTTCTATCTTCAAAGATAGCAATGGCTGGTAGACTCTGCCTTGATGCCACTTCGCTGATTCTGATTCTTCTGCTTTTCTCTTCCTCATTTAAGGGCACTTGTGATTATACTGGGCCCACACAGATAATCTCCATGTTTTGTGATCAGCTGTTTAACAACCTTCATTTCATTTGCAACCTCAATTTCCCCTTGCCATTTAACATACCATATTCATAGTTGCTGGGAATTAAAAAGTGGACATCTGGGGTAAAAAGAGTGGCAGTAGTCTGCGGGCTACAGATAGCGTTGTGTAACCACCATCACAATCTAAGTTTAGAACATTTAGAGTATAATGATATCCTTCATAACCATGGTATTTTAAACGGCAACAGCCCTCTCCTATCAATACTCCCATTTCCTTACTATGCTTTTTCATGTCACTTGCTACCTTCTAAAAATACCACTTATTTTTTTATTTTGTTAATTTTATAATTGTTTGTCTTCTCCTAGTACCATGTAAACTCCAGGAGGACAAGCGTTTTGTCTGTTTTGCTTACAGATTTATCCCTAGCATTATAAACAGTGCCTAGCATTTAAACAGGTGTTCAAATACTTACTGAATGAACAATTCCCTGGTCAATTTGTGAGCATAATATGTCTTTGATCTGAAAACCTGAGACTAATGTTCTCCAGAATTTACTGAAACCTATAGTTTATTGTACTGTGATCATTTTGTAAAAAGTTTGAAAAGGAGAGACTTCCTCTCTTATCATTACAGATCAAATTGCATATGTATTATCCCTAATCCTGGATATCTAGGTCAGTGTTGCATAGCTGTATTTAGAACCATAGTGGAGTAAGTAAATAGGGTTTAAGACTCAGGGAATTTAAGATGAACTTCTGTTTCATACCAGGCCCTTTAGGAATATGATACTATTTGGATAACGCAATTGGAGATACAGCAGAGAATACTCATCACAGATACTACTTATTGAATAGTTAGTAAGTGTTGGGTACTACACTATGTGTTTTACATGTGTTATGTACAATTTTCAGCATAATCATGCAAGATAAATACTGTAAGGCCAGTTGCCTCACTGCGAGGCTGGACACACCCACCTCTGCACTCAGCACCTGACTCTGCACCCGGCACCAGGCTCTGCACTTGGCACCTAGCTCTGCGCATGGCTCCCCTGGAAGGCTCTGGCTGATGCAACCCTGGCCGGCTCTCACACTGGAAAACCCGCCCAACAACCCCCCAACCAATAGTGTCCTGCCCCGTCTCAATCCACCTCCCTTGGACCCAATCAGAGTACCCAGCTGTTGCCCGTTCCTCCTAGCCATAAAAACCCACCACCCCAGGAAGTCAGCACGACTTCTCTGGTCCCTTTCTCCAGACCATAGAACCTTGCCTGGGAGCTGAATAAATTGGCATTTAATTTTCTTATACTGGCCTCAGTTTCTTCATTTTAAACTCAGCAATAACCCTTACAAATACTATTATTTATGTTTTTCAGGTGAGCCTCCAAGAGGTTCAGTAAATTCCTCAAGATTAACTGATTATTAAAAGGTAAACTAGGATATAAACTGGGTCTGTGTGACTCTAAAACCCTCTTACTGTCTAGTATGGTTTTGATCTGTGTCCCCACCCAAACTTCATATTGAATTGTAATCCCCAGTGTTGGAGATTAGGCCAGGTGAGAGGTGATTGGTTAATGGGGGTAGATTTTTCCCTTTGGTGCTGTTGAGTTCTCATGAGATCTGGTTGTTTAAAAGGGTGTAGCACCTCCCCATTGTCTCCTCTTCCTCATGCTCTGCCTTGAAGATGTGCCTGCTTTCCCTTCACTTTCTAAAATGACTGAATATTTTCTGAGACTCCCTAGAAGCCACTATGCTTCCTGTATAGCTAGCAAAATAGCAAGCTAATTAGATGTCTTTTCCTTATAAATTACCCAATCTACATTATTTCTTTATAGCAGTGTAAGAATGGACTAATACAGAAAATTTGCACCAAGTACTGGGGTATTGCTATAAAGATACCTGAAAATGTGGAAGCAGCTTTGAAACTGGGTAATAGGTAGAGGTTGGAGGAGCGTGGAGGGCTCAGAAGAAGACAGGGAATGAGGAAAAATATGGAACTTTCTAGAGACTTGTTAAATTGCTATGACCAAAATGATGGAAGTGATATATATGGACAGTAAAAGTCATGCTGATGAGGTCTCACATGAAAATCAGAAACTTATTGGGAAGCAAAAGACACTTTTGTTTCTTAGCAAAGAAATTAGCTGTATTGTGCCATGGCCCTAGGGATTTGTGAAACCTTGAACTTGAAAATGATGATTTAGGGTATCTGGTGGAAGAAATTTCTAAGCCAGAAAGTGTTCCAAGATTTTGCCTGACTGCTTCTAATAGCCTGGGCTTATATACATGAGCAAGAAAGTGATCTGAAACTAAAATTTATATTTACAAAGGAAGCAGAGCAGACAAATTAAAAATAAAAAAATTGCAGCCTGGCCATGTGTTAGAAAAGAAAAACCCATTTTCAGAGGAGGAATTCAAGTAGGCTGCATATATTTGCATAACTAAAAGAAATGCAATTGCTAATAGCCAAGATAAGGAAAAAATGCCTTGAAGGCATTTCAGAGACCTTTGAGGCAGCCCCTCGCATCACACACCTGGTGGCCTTCAAGGGAAGAATGGTTTCCTGGGCCAGACCCAGTGCTCCACAGCCCTGCACAATCTCAGGGCAATGCTCCCTGCATCCCAGCCATTCCACCTTCTGCTGTGGCTAAAAAGGTCCCACATACAGCTTGTGCAGCTGCTTCAGGGATTGCAAGCCATAAACTTTGGGTGTTTCCACATGGTGTTAAGCCTGCCCATGCACAGAGTACAAGAGTTGAAGTTTAGGAGCCTCCACCTAGATTTCACAGGATGTATGGAAAAGCCTGGCTGTCCAGGCAAGCCTACTATAGGAGTGGAGCACACATGGAGAACCTGTACTAGGGCAGTGTGGAGAAAAAATGTGAAGTTAAGGCTCCCGCACAGAGTCTCCACTGGGGCACTGCCTATTGCAGCTGTGAGAAGAGGGCCACCATCCTCCAGACCCAAGAATGGTAGATCTACCAACAGCTTGCAACCTACACATGGAAAAGCTTCAAGCACTCAACACCAGCCCTCGAGAGCAGTCTCGGGAGTTGAATCCTGCAGAATCACAGGGGTGGAGATGCTCAAGGTCTTCAGAGTATACTCATTGCATCAGTGTGCTCTGAATGCAGGACATGGAGTCAAAAAAAATTATTTTGGAGCTTTAAAATTGAATGGCTACCCTGCTGGGTTTCAGACTTGCATGGCCCTTTGGTTCCTTTCTTTTGACCAGTTTCTTTCTTTTGAAATGGGAGTATTTACACAATGCCTGTAAGTAACCCTACTGTATTCTGGAAGTAACTAATTTGTATTTGATTTTACAGGCTCATAGGCAGAAGGGAATTGCCTTGTCTCAGATGAGAATTTACACTCTGAACTTTTAAGTTAATGCTGGAAAAAGTTAAGACTTTTGGGGACTGTTGGGAAGACATGATTGTTTTTGCAATGTGAGAAGCCACATGAGATTTGGGAGGAGCCAGGGGCAGAATAATACAGTTGGAATCTGTGTCCCTGCCCAAATCTCATGTTTAATTGTAACCCCCAAGGTTGGAAGGGGGCCCTCGTGGGAGGTGATTGGATCATGGGGGAAGATTTCACCTTTGGTGCAATTCTTGTGATAAAGTTTTCATGAGATATGGTTGTTTAAAAGTGTGTAGCACCTCTTCCTCTCTCCTCTTTCTCCTGCTCCTGTCATGTAAGATGTATCTGCTCCCCCTTCACCTTTCATCATGATTGAAAGCTTCCTGAGGCCTCCCCAGAAGCTGTCATGCTTCCTGTATAACCTGCATAACTATGAGTCAATTAAACCTCTTTTCTTTGTAAATTACCCAGTCTCAGGTATTTTTTAATATATATAGCAGTGTGAGAATGGACTAATACACTGTCCTCTGTACCACTATACTGTCATTTGATCCCATTAAGACCGTGTTTCTGGGGAACCTCATATTTTGTTTAAAAAAATCAAGACATGAATAATTCATAAATATTGTTAATAAAATACACATTTAGCCAGTTCAACTTTTATTATTTCATCATATATATATATATATATATATATATATATATATATATATACACACACACACACATTGCCTGACAATCAAATAAATGCTACTAGGTAATTCAACTACTTGTTACTTTATATCTTATATATTGCAAATTTTGCAAAAATTTCCTTAAGGCCTTTCTGACCTGCTTTGCACACATGTTCCTACCTTAGTCTATGCTTGTCCCAAAGCTACTGGACTAAGTATCCTGCAGTTAAGCCAACATCCTAGTTGGTATTTGTATTGTCTTCGTCTGCCATTTCACTTAACTTTCCATTTCAATCACCTCAATAGCTGTGAACTCACCAAGTGTACTCAAGAGGGCCATTTCTAACTAAACTCCGCTCTTTTCTTCTGTCCAGCCTCAGACTATGTATACAATGAGTCATCAATATTTTATGAGTGTTCACTTCCAAGAATTAGGATTAGTAACAGTGCCAATATCTATACCCTTCTCCTTTTCAGTAAACTAGTAACTTTAACTTCTGGAGAACATAATTCTGGAATCACATTTCTTTCCTCGAAGGCATTCAGCTTAACATTACAGAGGCATTATTTATGTGATTCACGATCAGAAACTATCACTGTCTTTCAGTGAAAGCCCAAACCGTGAAATATGGGAATGGAGACCTCTTTTAGATGCTGGTTTCACCGCTAAATAGTTGTGTACATTTGGACAAGTAAGTTAATTTCCCCAGTTTCTTTTTTTTTTTTATTGCATTTTAGGTTTTGGGGTACATGTGATGAACATGCAAGATTGTTGCATAGGTACACACATGGCAGTGTGCTTTGCTGCCTTCCGTCCCCTCACCTGTATCTGTCATTTCTCCCCATGCTATCTCTTCCCACCTCCCCACCCCCCCGCCCCTCCCCCATTTCCCCCCAACGGACCCCAGTGTGTAGTGCTCCCCTCCCTGTGTCCATGTGTTCTCATTGTTCAACACCCGCCTATGAGCGAGAATCTACGGTGTTTGATTTTCTGCTCTTGTGTCAGTTTGCTGAGAATGATGGTTTCCAGGTTCATGAATGTCCCTACAAAGGACGTGAACTCAAGGTTTTTGATGGCTGCATAATATTCCATGGTGTATATGTACCACATTTTCCCTATCCAGTCTATCATCGTTGGGCATTTGGGTTGGTTCCAGGTCTTTGCTATTGTAAACAGTGCTGCAATGAACATTCGTGTGCACGTGTCCTTGTAGTAGAATGATTTATAATCCTTTGGATATATACCCAGTAATGGGATTGCTGGGTCAAATGGGATTTCTATTTTTAGGTCCTTGAGGAATCGCCACACTGTCTTCCACAATGGTTGAATTAATTTACATTCCCACCAACAGTGTAAAAGTGTTCCTATTTGTCCACATCCTCTCCAGCATCTGTTGTTTCCCGATTTTTTAATGATCGCCATTCTAACTGGAGTGAGATGGTATCTCAATGTGGTTTTGATTTGCATTTCTCTGATGACCAGTGATGATGAGCATTTTTTCATATGTTTGTTGGCCTCCTGTATGTCTTCTTTTGTAAAGTATCTGTTCATATCCTTCACCCATTTTTGAATGGGCTTGTTTGTTTTTTTCTTGTAGATCTGCTTTAGTTCTTTGTAAATTCTGGATATCAGCCCCTTGTCAAATGGGTAGACTGCAAAAATTTTTTCCCATTCTGTTGGTTGCCGATTCACTCTACTGAGTGTTTCTTTTGCGTGCAGAAGCTGTGGAGTTTGATTAGGTCCCATTTGTCTATTTTGGCTTTTGTTGCCATTGCTTTTGGCGTTTTGGTCATCAAGTCCTTGCCTACACCTATGTCCTGAATGGTTTTGCCTAGATTTTCTTCTAAGGTTTTTATGGTATTAGGTCTGATGTTTAAGTCTTTAATCCATCTGGAGTTAATTTTGGTGTAAGGTGTCAGGAAGGGGTCCTGTTTCTGCTTTCTGCACATGGCTAGCCAGTTTTCCCAACACCATTTATTAAACAGGGAGTCCTTTCCCCATTGCTTGTTTTTGTCAGGTTTGTCGAAGATCAGATGGTTATGGGTGTGTTGTATTTCCTCTGAGGCCTCTGTTCTGTTCCATTGGTCTATATCTCTGTTTTGGTACCAGTACCATGCTGTTTTGATTACTGTAGCCTTGTAGTATAGTTTGACGTCCGGTAGTGTGATGCCTCCTGCTTTGTTCTTTTTGCTTAGAATTGACTTGGCTATGCGGGCTCTCTTTTGGTTCCATATGAAGTTTAAGGTGTTTTTTTCCAGTTCTGTGAAGAAGGTCATCGGTAGCTTGATGGGAATAGCGTTGAATCTATAGATTACTTTGGGCAGTATGGCCATTTTCACGATGTTGATTCTTCCTAACCATGAACATGGAATGTTTCTCCATCTGTTTGTATCCTCTCTTATTTCGTTGAGCAATGGCTTGTAGTTCTCCTTGAAGAGGTCCTTTACGTTCCTTGTTAGTTGTATTCCTAGGTACTTTATTCTCTTTGTAGCAATTGTGAATGGCAGTTCGTTCTTGATTTGGCTCTCTTGAAGTCTATTACTGGTGTATAGGAATGCTTGTGATTTTTGCATGTTGATTTTGTATCCTGAGACTTTGCTGAAGTTGTTTATCAGTTTCAGGAGACTTTGGGCTGAGATGATGGGGTCTTCCAGATATACCATCATGTCATCTGCAAATAGAGACAATTTGATTTCCTCCTTTCCAATTTGGATACCCTTTATTTCTTTTTCTTGCCTGATTACTCTGGCTAGAACTTCCAGTACTATATTGAATAGGAGTGGTGAGAGAGGGCATCCTTGTCTAGTGCCAGATTTCAAAGGGAATGCTTCCAGTTTTTGCCCATTCAGAATGATATTGGCTGTTGGTTTGTCGTAAATAGCTTTTATTGTTTTGAGATACGTTCCGTCAATACCTAGTTTATTGAGGGTTTTTAGCATAAAGGGTTGTTGAATTTTGTCAAAAGCCTTCTCTGCATCAATCGAGATAATTATGTGGTTTTTGTCTTTGGTTCTGTTTATTTGGTGAATTACGTTTATGGACTTGCGTATGTTGAACCAACCTTGCATCCCCGGGATGAATCCTACTTGATCATGGTGGATGAGCTTTTTGATATGCTGTTGCAATCGGTTTGCCAGTATTTTATTGAAGATTTTTGCATCTATGTTCATCATGGATATTGGCCTGAAATTTTCTTTTCTTGTTGAGTCTCTGCCGGGTTTTGGTATCAGGATGATGTTTGTCTCGTAAAATGATTTGGGAAGGATTCCCTCTTTTTGGATTGTCTGGAATAGTTTCAGAAGGAATGGTATCAGCTCCTCCTTGTATGTCTGGTAGAATTCAGCTGTGAACCCATCTGGACCTGGGCTTTTTTTGGGTGGTAGGCTCTTTATTGCTGCCTCGACTTCAGACCATGTTATTGGTCTATTCAGGGTTTCGGCTTCTTCCAGGTTTAGGCTTGGGAGGTTGCAGGTGTCCAGGAATTTATCCATTTCTTCCAGGTTTACTAGTTTATGTGCATAGAGTTGTTTGTAATAATCTCTGATGATGGTTTGGATTTCTGTGGAATCTGTGGTGATATCCCCTTTATCATATTTTATTGCATCAATTTGGTTATTCTCTCTTTTCTTTTTTTATTAATCTGGCTAGTGGTCTGTCTATTTTGTTGATCTTTTCAAAAAACCAGCTCCCGGATTTATTGATTTTTTGAAGAGTTTTTTGTGTCTCTATTTCCTTCAGTTCTGCTCTGATCTTAGTTATTTCCTGTCTTCTGCTAGGTTTTGAGTTTTTTTGATCTTGCTCCTCTAGCTCTTTCAATTTTGATGATAGGGTGTCAATTTTAGATCTCTCCTTTCTTCTCATGTGGGCACTCATTGCTATATATTTTCCTCTAGAGACTGCTTTAAATGTGTCCCAGAGATTCTGGTATGTTGTGTCTTCGTTCTCATTGGTTTCAAAGAACATCTTTATTTCTGCCTTCATTTCATTGTTTATCCAGTCAACATTCAAGAGCAAGTTGTTCAGTTTCCATGAAGCTGTGCGGTTCTGAGTTAGTTTCTGCATTCTGAGTTCTAACTAAATTGCACTGTGGTCTGAGAGACTGTTTGTTATGATTTCTGTTCTTTTGCATTTGCTGAGGAGTGATTTATTGCCAATTATGTGGTCAATTTTAGAGTAGGTGTGATGTGGTGCTGAGAAGAATGTATATTCTGTGGATTTGGGGTGGAGAGTTCTGTAAATGTCTATTAGGTTTGCTTGTTCCAGGTCTGTATTCAGGTCCTGGATATCCTTGTTGATTTTCTGTCTGGTTGATCTGTCTAGTATTGACAATGGGGTGTTAAAGTCTCCCACTATTATTGTGTGGGAGTCTAAGTCTCTTTGTAAGTCATTAAGAACTTGCCTTATGTATCTGGGTGCTCCTGTATTGGGTGCGTATATATTTAGGATCGTTAGCTCTTCTTGTTGCAGTGATCCTTTTACCATTATGCAATGTCCTTCTTTGTCTCTTTTGATCTTTGTTGCTTTAAAGCCTATTTTATCAGAGATGAGAATTGCAACTCCTGCCTTTTTTTGCTCTCCATTTGCTTGGTAGATCTTCCTCCATCCCTTTATTTTGAGCCTTTGTGTATCCTTGCATGTAAGATGGGTTTCCTGGATACAGCACACTGATGGGTTTTGGCTTTTTATCCAATTTGCCAGTCTGTGTCTTTTGATTGGGGCATTTAGTCCATTGACATTTAGGGATAGTATTGTTATGTGTGAATTTGATGCTGCCATTTTGATGCTACCTGGCTGTTTTGTTGGTTAGTTGATGCAGATTCTTGATTGTGTTGATGCTTTTCTACCATTTGGTGTGTTTTTGGAGTGGCTGGTACTGGTTGTTCCTTTTTAAGTGTAGAGCCTCTTTCAGGAGTTCTTGTAGAGCAGGTTTGGTGGTGATGAAATCTCTGAGTGCTTGCTTGTTCACAAACGATTTTATTTTTCCTTCACTTATGAAGCTTAGTTTGGCTGGATAGGAGATTCTGGGTTTAAAGTTCTTTTCTTTAAGGATGTTGAATATTGGCCCCCAATCTCTTCTGGCTTGTAGAGTTTCTGCTGAGAGATCTGCTGTGAGTCTAATGGGCTTCCCTTTGTGGGTAACCCGACCTTTCTCTCTGGCTGCCCTTAGCATTTTCTCTTTCATTTCAACCCTGGTGAATCTGATGATTATGTGCCTTGGGGTTGCTCTTCTTGAGGAATATCTTTGTGGTGTTCTCTGTATTTCCTGGATTTGAATATTGGTCTGCCTTGCTAGGTTAGGGAAGTTTTCCTGGATAATATCCTGAAGAGTATTTTCCAGCTTGGATTCATTCTCTTCATCACATTCAGGTACACCTATCAGACGTAGATTAGGTCTTTTCACATAGTCCCACATTTCTTGAAGATTTTGTTCATTCCTTTTTGCGCTTTTTTCTCTGTTCTTGCCTTCTCTTTTTATTTCATTGAGTTGATCTTCGACCTCTGATATCCTTTCTTCTGCTTGGTCAATTCGGCTGTTGAAGCTTGTGCATGCTTCACGAAGTTCTCGTGTTGCGTTTTTCAGCTCCATCAATTCACTTATACTCCTCTCTATGCTGTCCATTCTCGTCAGCAGTTCGTCCAATCTTTTTTCAAGGTTCCTATTTTCTTTGCGACGGGTTAGAACATGTTCTTTTAGCTCATTGTAGTTTCTTACTACCCACCTTCTGAAGTCTGATTCTGTCATTTCATCACCCTCCTTCTCCATCCGGTCTGGTTCCCTTGCTGGTGAGGAGTTGTGATCCCTTTTAGGAGGAGAGGTGTTCTGGTTTCGGGAGTTTTCATCCTTTTTGCGCTGGTTCCTTCCCATTTTTGTAGGTTTATCCACCTGTTGTCTGTCTCTGTCCCAGGGAGTTGGAGCTTTATGAGTTTCCGTTGCACTACTACCTTTTTTGATTTTTCTTTCAGGTCGGACCCACCCAGCTAGCAGCATGCCTAGCCTCTGCCTGCCCGCAGGGGCTTTGCTGAGCTGCT
This sequence comes from Saimiri boliviensis, assembly GCF_048565385.1. Lineage (NCBI taxonomy): Eukaryota > Metazoa > Chordata > Mammalia > Primates > Cebidae > Saimiri > Saimiri boliviensis. The sequence goes on from NC_133459.1 coordinate 72,861,318, forward strand.
GTGGGCTCCGCCCAGCTGCCCTGAGCTCTTCCCTGCAGTCCTTTTTATATGGGCGTAGTTAGAACTGTCTCGGCAATGGTGGCCCCGCCTCTGTTATGGTGGACTCTCTCTGTTGTGGCAGGTTGCCTCGGCAACGGCGGGTTACCTCGGCAACGGCAGCCTGCCTCCATAGAGGTGGAGAGTCTCAGTAATGGCGGAGGCCCCTCCCTCACGGAGCCGGACCCTCCCGGTTCAGCTGTGCTTGGTTTGAAGGGCTCAACCCAGAGGGTTTCCAATTACTGTTTTTGTTTTCGTTGTTGTTGGGGGTGGAGGGGTGGGACCAACCGAGCCTGATCACCTGGCTCCCTGACTCAGAGTCTTTTCTTTTAAGTGACCCCGCGTTTGGGTCGCCTGCTGGAAAGGCGCCGGGATCTCCCGTGCTGCGACTCACGGAGTCGGCTCGAACTGTGGCGCCGGCTCCTGGCGGATTTTTTGCCTAGGAATCTCCTGGCCTGACTCGCTATTTCAGATGAATGGGCTATTCTGCCGTCTCAGGGCTTTGCTCGCCAGCTAAGAGGGCTCCCAGACCAGTGGCTTTTGTACGGAGAACCGCAGCAACCGGGAGTGGTCACAGCAGCTGCGCGGGCGGAATCAGCCCCATGGGGGCCAAAACAGCCGCACCAGCTGGGACTGCGACGCTGGCGACCCCTCTGCCTGGGTATCTCCTGGTCTGTGGGCAATAAGAGTTCGTCTGGAAATGCGGCGTCCACTCACCCTCTGCACTTTCACTGGGAGCTGAAGTCCTGAGCTGTTCTTAGGCGGCCATCTTCCCAGCATTCCCTCCCAGTTTCTTTATTTCTAAAATATTTTAATGATACTTCATAGGGTTTGTTTTCAAGATTAAATAAGATCATTAATGGGTACCTAGATAACATTTTTTAGAGATAAGTTTATGCATGTAAATGTTTTTCTTCCTGAGTTTTCTACTTTAATTTACTTTGAGGAAGGTTGATAACTACCTTGATTCCTACTATAACAGGGAAGGTAAGTGTTTGGGGAGAAAATAGAAAGCTTTTATAAGGATCAACAGCTTTTGCTTTAAAGTTCAGAGGAAGAAACTCATAAGCATATCAGGATGGGTAAAGTATCTTGAAGATGCATGAAATAAATATGTTTTTCAGCATAAAATTAAAAGGATTCCCATGTACTAGAGAAAGTGCTAAAGAAAAGTCGTTGAAACTCAAAACCAATGGGGGCTATCCCCTGTTTCTGTCAGTGACACTGAGATTTGGCAAGCTCCCCCAAAATTACATTTGGTTAGTATGTTGGGATCCTGGAAGAATACAATGAGGGGAAAATTTAGGCAGGTAGCTTGGAGTCTGATTTCGCCACTTTGTAGAGTTTATATTTTGTTAAACAGAAAGTAAAGAGTTTTAAAACAAGGTAAGATTTTACTCAAGAGCTATTTCAGGGAGATTAATCTGAAGGCAGTCAAAATTGGAGAGGAAAACTGGTGGCAGAGAGAGATTAGATGGAAAGACAGGGGTTAGGACTTACTACAATAGCCAGAGACTGAAGTGATAAAAATTTTAAATTGTATGGTGATTTGAACCTCCCAGTTCCTGAACTAGAAAAGTTAGGTGAAGGAAGCACTTTGGCCAGGATTTCAAGTTGCTCTTGGCCTTGCTTGAGAGAATTACAGCCCTCTATGAAATAAATCAGAGTTTGAAATGCAAAAGTGTTAGGAATCTCATTTAACCTGGCCTCAGCAAGCTAGGCATATTATGGGATGGACCCTTTGTTCTCTCTTCAGCAATTCACTTAAGATAACCTCAGGACTAAGAGGTAGAAAATTGGATGCTATGGAAAGAGAAGGCTGAGAGAGTCTTGAGTGGGTCACTGATTGTAATGGCTCCAAAATCAAGCTAGCTGCACTCCTGCAGCCAAAGGGTGTGTGTGTGTGTTTTCTTTTACACAGTACTTCAGAATATTTTTACCTAGTTTAAAAATCATTACTGCCATTAAAATACAAACTGGACTTTCATTAAACAATATATACTGTAAAGGTTTGAGGGTTGCCAGTTAAGCTTAGGAAATCTTTTTCATTGTCCTTAGAGCTGTTTTCTCTCACAAATGTGAGTTAAAAATCTTCTGGTTACCATAAAGCATTAGCAAGATACTGACTCTGCCTAAAAATTGAGTAACTATTGAATCCAGAAAAAAATATCACATAACCAGTTATCTTGATAATTCTAGCCAAAAGATTACTTACTAACCTACAATTTTCCTTGGAATGAAATATATAGAGAGGCTAATATTTCATTAATTTTTATTTAAGGAATAAAGGAAAAGAGAATATATATATAAATATATGTTTTAGACTCTACCATGTTACAGGTACTTCACTGGGATTTTGGTATACATTATTTCCTTCAAATCTTACAACAACCCTAGAGCTAAATATTTTCACAAAAGAAAAAACAGAGCCTCAGAGTAGTAAGATCACATGACCCAAACTAAAATATGTAAGAATTTCTTTAAGCAGGATTCTAGTCCAGGTTTACCTCTCAAATTTTAGAAGAGATAGTTTAGAGAAGTATACGATTAATTCTCAAATGAATGAACTACTGATTAAAAGAAAAGAGAAAAAAGGTACTTCTATCATGTGCCACTTAACTAGTATTAGTCCCATTTTATAAATATGGAAATTAAAGAGCTAGAATTGCACACTTTCTGACTGAAAACTCCTGCTGTCTTTCATTGCACAGATTCAACACATGCTAGAATAAAAAATGTCCTTATTTTATGCAACATATTTATTTAATAGACAGGTAATTAGATGTTAAATAACTTTCCAAAGGCAAACAAGTTACCAATAATCAAGAGGATTTTTATCAGCTCATGCAACATTTTCCATGGTAGACCATAAGTTAGGTCACAAAACAAGTCACAATGCATTTTTAAAAATCAAAACTGTATTAAGTATCTTCTTGGCCTACAGTAGATTAAAACTAGAAATCAATTCCAAGAAGAACTGTCAAAACAATATAAATATATGAAAAATTTAAAACCTACTCTTGAATGATATTTGGGTCAATGATGAAATTAAGAAGAAAATTAATTTTTTTAATGAATGAAAATAGAGACACAACATACCAAAAAAATCTGAGATACATACAAAGCAGTGCTAAGAGAGAAGTTTATAGCACTGAATGACCAACCACATCAACAACATAAAAATTTCACAAATTAATAATGTAATGTTGTACCTCAAGGAAATAGAAAAACAAGAACAAACCAAAGCCAAAGCTAGCAGTAGGAAAGAAGTAACAAAAATCGGATCAGAACTAAATAAAATTGAAACAAGAAAAAAAAAATCCAAGGAATCAATGAAATGAAAAATAGTTTTCTTTTGAAAAGATAAAATTGACAGATTGCAAGCAAGATTAACCAAAAAAAAAAAAAAAAAAAAAGAGAGAATAGATTCAAATAGGCATAATTTGAAATGAGAAAGGAGACATTACTACTGATACCACAGAAATATTAAAGATTATCAGAAACTACTATGACTATCTCTATGACCACAAATTAGAAAACACGGAGCAAATGAATACATTTCTGTAAATATGCAACCTCCCAATATTGAACCAGGAAAAAACAGAAATCCTGAACAAAACAATAATAAGCAGTGATACTTAAACAGTAATAAAAATATCTCAAAAAGGCTGGGTGCAGTGGCTCACACCTGTAACCTCAGCACTTTAGGAGTCCAAGGCAGGAGGATCACCTAAGGTCAGGAGTTCAAGACCAGCTTTGTCAACATGTCAAAACCCTGTCTCCACTAAAAATACAAAAATTAGCTGGTCATGGTGGCATTCACCTATAATCCCAGATACTCAGAAGGCTGAGACAGGAGAATCTCCTTCACCTGGGAGGCAGAAGTTGTGGTGAGCCCAGACCATGCCACTGCACTTCAGACTGGTGACAGAGCATAATTCTATCTAAAAACAACAACAACAACAACAACAACAACAACAAACTCAACCAAAAAAGTCCAGAAATAGCTGGATTTATAGCCAAATTCTACCAGAAATGCAAAGAAGAACTGGTACGAATCCTACCCAAACTATTTCAAATGTTTGAGGAGTAAATCCTCCCTAGCTCATTCTATGATGCCAGTATCACGCTGACACCAAAGCCAGGCAAGGAAACAACAACAACAAAAAACTGAAAACTCAGACTAATATCCCCATTAAACATAAATGCAAAAATCTTCAACAAAATACTAGCAAACCAAATCTAACACCAGATCAAAATGGTAATACACCATGATGACATGAGTTTTATTAAAGGGATACAAGAATGATTAAACCTATGAAAATCAATAAGTGCAAATAAGTGCAATTCATCGCATAAACAGAAAAAATAACCATAACCACACAATCATCTCAATACAGACAGAAAAAACATTTGATAAAATCCAGCATCTCTTCATTGTTAAAAACCCTCAACAAACTAGGCATAGAAGAAACATACCTAAATAAAATGAAAGCTATATATGACAAACCCACAGCCAACATTATAGTAAATACGAAAAGGTAAAAGGTATGAACTGTTCACTTCACCATGCCTATACAACATTGTACTAGAAGTCCCAGCCAGAGACATCAGGCAGGAATAAGAAATAAAAGGCATGAAAATCAGAAAGGAAAAACTCAAGTTATCTCTATTGGCTGATGATATAATCTTATACCTAGAAAATCCTAAAGATGCTGTCTCCTAAATTTGATAAATGAATTCACTAAGTTTTAGGATACAAAATAAATGCAAAAAAAATTAGTAGCATTTCTTTACATTAATTCCATGCAAGGTGAGAGCTAAATGGAAAACTCATCTTAATTACATGCTACCAAAAAAAAACAAAAACAAAAACAAAAACACTCTAAGAATACATTTAAACAAGGAGGTGAAAGATCTCTACAAGGGACACTACAAAGTACTTATAAAAGAAATCACAGATGACACAAACAAATAAAAAAAATCCATGATTATGAATTAAAAGAATGAATACTGTTAACATGATCATATTGCCTAAAGCAATCTACAGATTTGATATGGTTTGGTAGTGTCCCCAATCTCATCTTGAATTCCCACGTGTTGTGGGAAAGACCTGGTGGTATATAATTGAATCATTCAAGCAGGTCTTTTCCTGTACAGTTCTTGTGACAGCAAATAAGTCTCATGAGATCTGATGTATTATAACAGGGAGTTTCCCTGCCCAGTCTCACTCTTTGCCTGCTGCCATCCATGTAAGATGTGACTTGCTCCTCATGGCCTTCCACCATGATGGTGTGACTTCCCCAGTCACATGGAAATGTAAGTCCAATTAAGCCTCTTTTTTTGTAAATTGCCCAGTTTGGGGTATGTCTTTATCAGTAACATGAAAATGGACTAATACAGTAAATTGGTACCAATAGAGTGGGGCACTGCTAAAAACATACCTGAAAATATGGAAGCAACCTTGGAACTGGTAACAGGTAGAGGTTGGAACAGTTTGGAGGGCTCAGAAAAAGACAGGAAAACATGCAAAAGTTTGGAACTTCCTAAAGACTTGTTGAATGGCTTTGACCAAAAGCCTGATAGCAATATGGGCAGTAGGGTCCAGGATGAGGTAGTCTCAGATGGAGATGAGAAATTTGTGGGGAATTGGAGCAAAGGTTACTCTTGTTACGTTTTATCAAACAGACTGGTGGCATTTTGCCCCTGCCCTAAAGATTTGTGAAATTTTGAACTTGAGAGAGGTGATTTAGGGTATCTGGTGGAAGAAATTTCTATAAGCATTGTATATATACCACAGATATTGGAGAAAAGACTTCAAATTTGTCCTACTTCATGAAAAGTATTTAATGAATAGTGACTTTCTCTGCTGATTCCAAACTTAGTTGGAATAAAATAATAAAAAGTGAAAAATATCTGAATTTAATCAATTTTCTCCTCTATTTTACTGTTTTTAGATTAAACTTTGTTCTAAAGATAAAAAATGTCCAAAGAGTAAATAAAAATGGATTCCTTGATTATATGAATAAGGGAAGATACAGTCACCTACTCAAAAGATGTGACATCAGACTGGTTTTTATATATGTAAAGCAGGATGTACTAATTCATCAAAAAATAGCTGCCTAAGAAATACATGACAGTAAGAAAATTAGAATTTTTGTTCAAGAATTCATTGACTGACAAATCTCATAATTCAGTTATGTACTGATGAAATATTCCTGACAAAATAGCATGACAAAATTTGTTGTTATTTATCTCAATGAACTGCTCAGAACAAAGTAAACGACAATCATGAAATTCAGGTAATTCAAGTTAAACCATATAGGGATGAGTTTGAGTGCATAATATACATACACATATATTTATATGTCAATGCTATTGATGCAAAATGAGTTTTCCTTAGAATTTTGAATTATACTCAAATTCTTCATTTGTTTCCCTGTGTGGACACAGCCACTATAACACGTATCTTCTCACATAAATTCTACTTGAAGATTACAATTAAATTGATCCTTAGATCTAATTTCACTACAATTTTGCTATCTTTCTAAGAAATAAACTACCTCTCAATTCACTCTTTCACCTAACTTGTTCAAATTCTTTGTGGAATGAGGCAGAGTAAAAGTATTTAAAATAAAATAACAACCTGACTTGATCTAGCTTTGTGAATATTATAAATGGGGTCTTCACTAAAATGTGTAAATCATTCTTGTCTGTGGATCCTAATAGGCTTCCTTCCACTAGATGGAAGTAAAAGATGAAAGTACATGCAACATGTGCTTGAAATACTGCTGTCAAGGTTTTCATAAAATAATACACCTCTAAACATCCCATCACAGTTCAGATGTGTTGGGCCTGATATTTTTTACAAAGTGGTAAAACAGCTAACTACAGGTATAGGCAGAAATCTGTTCCAGCTTCTGCATAAGGACTCCTTAAGACTTTTCTTAGTGATATTTAAAATAAAAAGCAGTACAGCATCCCAGAGAACAGAGCTGAAGAACATAAGGAACTACCCTACACATGAAAATGACAAGCTACTTCTAAGCTTCAATCACTGTGGTCTGAAAGCTAGGTGAGAGAAATTGCCCACATTAGTTTACAAGACATCTCCTGGCCAGCAGAAGGCAAGGTCAAGAAAACCAGATAGAGTTCCCTTTACAGTAATCCTTTATAAAATACTGCTTTCCCAAACCATCTTTTACATAATTCTTATTGCAACTCTGTGCTGTAGGTATTATTATTCCCATGTTGCTGATGAAGGAAATCATACCCTGAAAACTTATACAATTTGCCCAGTGTCATCACTGCTGCCAAGTAACAGTCAGCTTTTATATCTGGCTCTTCATATGCCAAATACAGTGCTATTCACACAACATCACCAGGAAGTTACATCTACCAAGCTTAAGTTCTTAAGAGCTTGTCTTTGCTCACACAGTTCACATTGCCCAGGCCAGCTTAAGTTCAACACTCCTATCAAGAAAAACTACACAGTTGTATGTGTGTGATTGGCAAACAGCATGACTAGTATTTCAGGACCTGAGACACACTGCCAGATATGGCCTTGAATAAATGAATGCTATTCCTTGAGCCCCTCTAGGCAGATGCAAACTTTGTTTCATTTTCTTGAATTTTCTATTATTCGTTAACTCTCAAGGCTCTCCTCTCTTCCTGATCTTATATTAAAATTGAACCTATTGTCTTAAGAGACAGTTCAAAACAAAGACAAAATAAAATTAAAGTTCCTCAAATGCACTTTGAATCAGTTTGATTATCCGCACCAGTGAGTTCAATCTTGATACATGTCTATTCCACAGTTGTATGAGAATCATGTTTTTAACATTTTTGAAAATTATATAAGCTCTTAACAATGTGCTATGTGTGTTTTTTCATAAATTCTAATTTTCAAACCAATGCTATGAAGTAGTATTATTATTCCCACTTTAGAAATGTAGGAATACAAGCTGACAGAGTTGAAGTGACTTTATTGAATTTACATAGCTAGAAAGTGGTAGAGATGGAAAAGCAATGTACAGGGAAGAGCCAAAATAGCTGACTAGATGCAATCAGAATAGCTTCTCCCACCAAGAGAGACCAGACCATCAAGTACACCAGCACACTCTGAATACATCTTCAGAAAGAAGGCATTGAGCATGTACAGAGAAAAGAAGCAGACCCCAGGATGAAAGGAGAAGAAGCTAAGAACACCGCAAGGGGTTGCCAGCACCAGGGCTTATTTCTGGCCCTGAGCACCACCTACGGAAGGGGTGAGTAAAATAGGTGTGGTGAGTAAAATAGAGCTTCTACAGAAGGGGGGAGTAAAACAGAGTGGCCTACTCTCACTACCAATGTCTGGAATCCTAGCTGCAGGAGAACTTCATTTGTTAATGGAACATCAGCCCACACAGATGATAAAAAACCAGCTCAAGAACTCTGCAACTCTAAAAGCCAAAGTGTCTTCTTACCTCCAAATAGCTGTACTCAGTGCAGCAGTGGTTCTTAACCATGCTGAAAAAGCTGAAAGAACAGACATGGAATTCAGAATCTGGATAGCAAGGAAGCTAACCAAAATACAGGACATTAAAGCCCAATCCAGTAATAACAATAAAACAATCCAAGAGTGGAAAGACTTCATTGTCATTTTTAAGAAAGAACAAAACTAAAGTTTTGGAGATGAAAAATTCACTACAGAAATTTCAGAAGGCAATTGGAAGCATCAATAACAGAATAGATCAAGGTGAGGAAAGAATCCCAGAACTCAAATGAATCATTCCTTCAAATCAACACAGGCAGAAAAAAATAAAGAAAAACAAAGAATTTAAAAAAAAATGAATGAAACCTCCAAGAAATATGAGATTATATGGACAAAACCTGTGACACACTGGCACTCTGGAAAGAAATGAAGAAATAGCAAGCAACTTGGAAAACATATTTGAGAATATTGTACATGAAAGGCAGGTCTGGTGGTAATAAATTTTCTTACATTTGCTTGTCTGAATGGGATTTTATTTCTCCTTCACTTATGAAGCTTAGTTTGGCTGGATATGAAATTCTTTATTGGAATTTATTTTCTTTACAAATACTGAATATAGGCCCTCAATTTCTTCTGGCTTGTAAGGTTACTTTTGAAAGGTCTGCTGTTATCCTGATGGAGTTCCCTTTGCACATGACCTTCCCTTTCATAGGTATCTAAAAATGTGTTTTATGAATCTAGCTGCCTTTAAAATTGTTTTCTTTTTTGTTTACTATGGAAACTCTGAGGACTATGTGTCTTGAGGATGGCTGTCTGGTACAGTATCTCACAGGGGTTCTCTGAATTTCCTGAATTTGCATGTCAACCTCTTTAGTGAGGTTGGGGAAATTTTCATGTACACCTCATGGAATTACATGAAAATTAAACAATCTTCTCCTGGATGACTTTTGAGTAATGAATAAAATTAAGGCAAAAATCAAAACATTCTTTGAAACTAATGAAAACAAAGATACAACATACCAGAATCTCTGGAAAACAGCTAAAGCAGTATTAAGCAGAAAGTTGGTAGCACTAAACACTTACATCAAGAAGTTAGAAATACCTCAGATTAACAACCTAGCATCACACCTATAGGAACTAGCAAAACAAGGGAAAACCAACTCCAAAGCTAACAGAAGACAAAATATAAACAAAATCAGAGCTGAAGTGAACAAAACTGAGGTGCAAAAATTCATAAAAAGAACAACAAATTTTAAAAAAGTAGGTTTCTTGAAATAATAAATAAGATTGATAGACCACTAGTTAGGTTAATAAAGGAAAAAGGACAGAAAACAAAAAAGGGCACGAGTTGCTATTCTTATTTCAGACAAAACAGAAGATCCAAATAAATGCAATCAGAAATGATAAAGGGGACATTACCAGCAACCTCACAGATATACAAAAACCCTCAGAAACTATTATGAATACCTCTATGTACACAAACTAGAAAACCTGGAAATGGAAAATAAAATTCCTGGAAACATACAACCTCCAAAGATTTAACAAGGAAGAAACTGAATTGTTGAACAGATCAATAACAAGTTCTGAGATTCAAATCAGTAATTAAAAACATACTAGCCAGAGAAAGCCCTGGATCAGATAGATTCACAGCTGAATTCTACTGGACATACAAATAAGAGCTGGTACCATTATTACTAAAACTGTTCTTAAAAATCAAGGACAAGGGATTCTTCCCTAATTCCTTTTATGAGGCCACCATTATTTTGATAACAAAACCTGGCAGAAACAACACAAGAAATTTCATGCCAATATCACTGTTGAACATAAACACAAAAACTGTCAACAAAATACTAGCAAATTGAAACCAGCAGTATATCAAAAAGCTAATCTATCACAATCAAGTATGCTTTATTCCTGGAATGCAAGGTTGGTTCCACATATGCAAATCAATAAATATGACTCATTACATAAACATGACTGAAAACAAAAAACACATGGTTATCTCAATAGATGAAGGAAAGGTTTCAATAAAATTTAACACCTTTTCACGAAAAGAACTTTCAACAAACTAGGCATCAAGGGAACATACTTCAAAATAAGAAGAGCCATCTATGACAAACCTACAGCCAACATCATACTGAACAAGCAAAAGCGAGAAGCATTCCCCTTGAGAATTGAAATAAGACAAGGATGCCCACTCTCCTCAACCCTATTCAATATAGTACTAGAAGTCCTAGCTAAAGCAATTGGCAAGAAAATGAAAAGAAAAAAAAAAAAAAAAAGGTATTCATATAGGAAGACAGGGAGTCAGCCTATCTCTATTTGGAGATGATATGGTTCCATACTTAGAAAACCCCACAGTCTCTGCTCAGAGGCTCTTAGAACTGATAAACAACTTCAATAAAATTTCAGGGTACAAAATCAATGTACAAAAATTAGTAGCATTTCTCTACACCAGTAATCCAAGCTGAGAGCCAAATCAAGAATGCAATCCCACTTACAATAGCCACAAAAGGAATAAAGTAACTAGAAATACAATTAAGGAGTGAAATGAAAGATCTCTACAAATAGAACTAAAAAATATTGTTGAAAAAAATCAGAGATGACAAAAACAAATGGAAAAATATTTTATGCTCATACATAGGAAGAATCAATATATTTATTAAAGTGACCAGACTGGGTGCGGTGGCTCAAGCCTGTAATCCCAGCACTTTGGGAGGCCGAGGCGGGTGGATCACGAGGTCAAGAGATCAAGACCATCCTGGCCAACATGGTGAAACCCCGTCTCTACTAAATTTACAAAAATTAGCTGGGTGTGGTGGCATGTGCTTGTAGTCCCAGCTACTCAGGAGGCTGAGGCAGGAGAATTGCTTGAACCCAGGAGGTGGAGGTTGCAATGAGCCGAGATTGTGCCACTGCACTCCAGCCTAGCACCTGGTGACAGAGTAAGACTCTGTCTCAAAAAAAAGAAAAAAAAGAAGTGACCATACTGCCCAAAGCAATTTACAGATTCAACACTGTTTCTATCAAACTACCAACATCGTTTTTCATAGAATTGGAAAAACAGTCCTAAAACTCATATAAAACCAAAAAAAAAAAAAAAAAAAGAAAAAAGAAAAGTAAAAGAAAGCCCTCATAGCCAAAGCATAAGCAGAAAGAGCAAAGCTGGAGGTACCACACTACCAGACTCCAAGCTATACTACAAACCTATAATAACAAAAACAGCATGGCACTTTTACAAAAACAGGCACATAGATCAATGGAACAGAATAGAGAACACAGAATAAAAGCCACACATCTGCAACCATCTGATCTTTGACAACATTTACAAAAATAAGCAATGGGAAGAGGACTTCCTAATTAATAAATGGTGCTAGGATAACTGGCTAGCCATATGCAGAAGACTGAAATTGGACCCATTCCTTATACCATATACAAAAATAAACTCACTATGGATTAAAGTCTTAAATGTAAGACCTAAAACTATAAAATCTTATAAGAAAACCTAGGAAATACCATTCTGGACATAGGCCTTGGCAAAGATTGTATGATAGAGTATCCAAAAGCAATTGAAGCCAAAACAAAAATAGACAAGTGGGACATAATTAAACGGAAAAGCTTCTTCATAGCAGAAGAAACTATCTACAGAATAAACAGTCTACAGAATGAGAGAAAATATTTGCAAACTACGCATCTGACAAAGGTCTAATATTCAGCATCTGTAAGGAGCAAAAATCAACAGGGAAAAAACAACTCCATTAAAAATGGGCAAAGGATATACAGGAACTTCTCAAAAGAAGACATACATGTGGCCAAGAAGCATATCAAAAACATCCAACATCACTAATCTTTAGAAACATACAAATCAAAACCACAAAGAGATATGATCTCACCACTACTCAGAATGGCTATCATTAAGAAGTCAGAAAATAACAAATACTGGTGGGTTTTTGGAGAAAAGGAATGCTCACATGTTGTTGGTAGGAATGTAAATTATTTCAACCACTGTTTGAAGCAGCATGGCAATTGTTCACAGGAATTAAAAAGAACTACTATTTGATCTAGCAATCTCATTACTGTGTATATACTCAAAGGATTAAAATTGTTCTACTAAAAATACACACATATTTATATGTTCATTGGAGCATTAGTCACAATAGCAAAGACATGGAATCAACTGAGATGCCCATCAATGGTAGACTAGATAAATAAAATGTGGTGCATATACACCATGGAATACTATGCAGCCACAAAAAAGTACAAAACTATATCCTTTGCAGAAAAATGGATGCAGCTGGAGGCCATCTTCCTATGCAAATTAACACAGAATCAGAAAACTAAATACCACACATTCTCACTAAGTAGGAGCTAAACATTTGAGTACACATGGACACAATGAGGGGAAAAATAGACTGGGTCATGCTTGAGAGTGGATGTTGGGAGGAAAATGAGGGTCAAAAAACTACCCATCTGGTACTATGCTCATTATCTGGGTGACAAAATTATTTGTACACCAAACCTTAGTGACACACAACTTAACCATGTAACAAACCTGCACATGTGCCTCTGAACCTAAAATTAAAGTTGAATAGGGGAAAAAAGTGGTAGAGATAATCTGTCTTATTCAGAGCCTTAGTCACAGTCACAGAGACCCTTTCACGAAAGCTTTAAACAGTCTCCTCTTCTCTGAGGTAAGGTAAGGCCAATGAGGAGCATAATAAATATGAATATCCATGAAAAAAGTGTGATTTATTACTATGGGTTCATATCACAGGTTGATATAATATTATTCATTTACATATTATTTCAGTACATATTTATTGAGCACCTAATGTGTCAAGTCCTGTTTGTTGATTGAGGGAATACAGATAATTGCTGGCAAAAAGATAAGTCAGGGCCAGGCGTGGTGGCTCACATCTATAATCCCAGCACTTTGGGAGGCTGAGGCAGCTGGATCACGAAGTCAAGAGATTGAGACCACCCTGCTCAACATGATGAAACCCTGTCTCTGCTAAAAATACAAAAATTAGCTGGGCATGGTGACGCATGCCTGTAGTCCTAGCTACTCGAGAGGCTGAGGCAGGAGAATTGCTTGAACCCAGGAGGCAGAGGTTGCGGTGAGTCAAGATGGCACCATTGCACTCCAGCCTGGGTAACAAGAGTGAAACTCCATCTCAAAAAAAAAAAAAGATAAGTCAGGCACAGATTCTATTAAGAAACTTATAGTCATGAACAAAAATAAATAAAAAGTAAAACAAGCAAAAAATGTTAACATTTATTTTCTGTGTTTACTCATTCAATGAGTATTAACAACTAATATGTTTTAGGCACTGTGCTATATACTGGAGGTATGGCAAAGAATAAAACAGTAATAATTCTTGTCCTCATGGTGCTTTTATTTCACAAAAAAAGAAAAATATTCAGCAATTATAACTGTGACAAGTATTTTAAGGGATATTTATAATATGCTCTGCAAGCATGTGCCTGGAGAATCCTATCTATTGATATTTTCTTTCTACTCTGAATTTACAAAAATATCAAAAATGCTGTAAATATCAATTTTATATTTAGATATAAATTAATATCATTAAAAATATGAGATTAAAAGGGGCATGTTTCCTAAGAGATACAGACGAAGTATGAGAAATCAGAAAAAGTGGAATTGCTTCCAATAAGGCTGAAAAAGGGATACTATATAGCCTAGTGACATTTGAAATAAGGAATGATATCAGAATGGTGCCATATATCTCTTTCACATGAGAAAATTGTCAGTTATATGCATTACCATTCCATTCACACTGGTTTCCCAATTGGAGGAAATGCTAAAAATAGATTTGAAGCTATCTTCACCATCCCTACATACCCACTTCCCTATCTTTTGTCTTACAAGAAAAATAAGTACTCCAAGATAGAGTTGGTGATCCCAAATCCACTCCTAGTCCTTGCTGTTTTCTAAGTGCCGTTCACGTCCCCTCACAATTAGGCATAACCATGTGGATAATTCCATCTATTTAGGATGCAACTGGACCTCTACAGGAGTAGGGATAGATTATAGGAAAGCTCTTTCCTATTCAAACAAAGAATACCACTCCTTCTCTTTTCTTTCTGCCTTGAAAGGAGATACAGTATATGGAACTAGGTGGACTCTTAAAACTCAGAGCTGTCTTATCACCATGAAAAATGTCAAGAGCATCAAAGAGATGGTGACACTAATATGGCTGAGCCACTAAACCACTGTCAGCCTCTGCTTACCTCCATATGTCTTATAGTGTGAGGGGGAAAATGTTCAAGTTCCTATAAATTAAGTTAACTGTTAATAGAAGCATTATTACAAGATACAGTGAATTTTCCAGGAAGGAGACTAGGCAAATTATTCTGAGAGAAAAGAAGAAATCAACATGAATGTTAAAGAGCTGGTAAGTGTAAAAATGTAGCACAAATGATAGGAAAATACCAGCAAAGGGAGGATGTCTCCTTATCTAATCATGCTCTCTCTCTCCCTTCATCCCAGAGTAATACTACTATTCATTTATCACATTCAGATCTTTTCTATTGGCTTTCTGTTTCAGCAGATGAAGACAATTCTCTGATACCTCTTCCCAACCTACTCTTTCTATATATCCTTCCCCTATATTCACATTACAAGTTTTAATTAGTGATTACTTTTTACATTATTTTGACTATGTAAATGATATCCACTTCAGAGTCAAGTGGTATACAGTGGGTAATGGGTACACATTGTCTTTTGTATGATTTTTGTCTCTATAGACCTCCAATATAGACTGGCTGCTCTCTAGGCCTGATGCCCCATAGTCATAAGGTACTTCCTTTTGCAGCTCTCTCATAGTAGATAAATCTTCTTTGGGTTTTATAGTTTTCTTTAACTTGGTCTTCTCTTTCTTTTGCTGCATAATCTCATAGCTTCCTATGAAGTTGTACATGAGATAGAGATTTCCACTTTGCACTTCTGAACATTTTATTTATTCTATACCCACACTTTACTAATATTGGTTTAGGTACAGAATTCTGAAGACCATTCTATTGTTCTTTATCATTAATTGCCACTGTTCCTTTTAATGTAACTTGTTTTCTTCTCTCTGAAATCTTCTGAGATTTTTTTAAATCCCTGATACTGAGAATTTGATGATTACATGTCACAGTGTGAGTTTTTTTTTTCACTTACTGTGGTAGGCATTTCATGTGCCCTTTTATCCTACGGCAGTGATTTTCAAACTGTAGTCCCTAGGTCAGCAGCATTGTTGTCATCTAGGAACTTGTTAGAAATGAAAGATTTTGAGTGCCACCTTAGGTCTAATGAATCAGAAACTCTAGTGGTGGGGCCCAGAAATCTGTGTTTGAAGAAGTCCTGCACATAATTCTGATGACGTATGCTAAAGAGTCACTAATCTAGACATATACTCCTTAATTCCAAAAATTTTTCTTGAAGGTTTTCTTTCTTTGATAATTTCCTCCCCTCCATTCCCTCTATTATCTTATTCTGGAACTACCGTTAATCAGATGTTATAATCATGGATTGATACTCCAAGCCTCTAAATTTTTCTTTCTCATTTCAACCTCTTGATCATTTTATCTTCTTGAATATTTCCCTGATTTTAACTTCTAACATTTTATTATGGTTTTTGAAATTTTTACTATTTTTTTTATTTCAAAGGCATTCTTCTTGTTCTCTTGTATTCTTCATATCTAGCATCTCATTCTTATTTATGGAATATCTACTTTTACCTCTCTAAGGATATTGAAGTTTGGGCAAATTCGTGCATGTTTTCTGTTTCCTTGAGGTTGCTTTTATTTTCTAGTTTCTTTTTCTCTCTTTCCTGTGTCAGAGGCTTTCTCAAATATTCCCCCATTCTTAGAGGAGTAAGGTTAGTGCGAATTTGTTTAATTTAGTTGCCACCTTGGCATCCAATTTTAGTCCTGACATAAGTTGAATCCTAGTTGTATTCTATCACCTTTGGCCTGGTTAATTTTTTAACCTGTGGCCTGCACAATTTTTTAAAACGATCTAACATGTTTGGTTTTGATTTCAATGACCCAAAACCCAAGACATGCCACATCTGCTGATCATGATAAAAACCTAATGTTCAACACCCAAGTCATGTAAGTAAGTTCTTATCTTTGCAAATGTTTTCTTTGAACTCCAATCCATACCTCCCTGTGGAAGCCTAAGAAAAAGCACCTCTAGACCTTAATAAACGCATAGTCCTACATTCTCTCTCTTTCTCTTGTTCCCCGCCTGCTGGTTGAGCACCTTGTCATCTCTCAACTTCCCATTTGTGCTCCTACCTCTCTAGGTTTCCTCTATTTTATGCATTTTGGTTTTACTTTCTCATTGTGTCTCACCTGACACCCACACCTGAACCTAACTTTCTTCTCCAGTCAGTGGTCTCTCTTTTTTTTTTTTTTTTTTTTTGAGACAGAGTTTCGCTCTTGTTACCCAGGCTGGAGTGCAATGGCGTGATCTCTGATCACTGCAACCTCCGCCTGCTGGGTTCAGACAATTCTCCTGCCTCAGCCTCCTGAGTAGCTGGGATTACAGGCATGCGCCACCATGCCCAGCTAATTTTTGTATTTTAGTAGAGACGGGGTTTCACCATGTTGACCAGGATGGTCTCGATCTCTTGACCTCGTGATCCACCCACCTCAGCCTCCCAAAGTGCTGGGATTACAAGCGTGAGCCACCGTGCCGGGCCAGGGGTCTCTTAAAGATTAGCTCTCTTAGCTTACAACCACTCTTAACAAAAAGAAACCTCAAGACCAAATCAGAAAGAAACCATAATAATACAAATCACAACAGAAGGTAGGTATAACGTGACTTACTTTGGTTGAAAAAGTGTGAGCAGAAATATGTCTTTGTGTGAAAAACCTCCAAATACCAATGATCAATTTGTCTTTCTCTTCTCCTGCATAAGTAATTCTAGAAGCATATGTCAATACTGAGCCTCCATTAGCATTGGTGCCTGAGTGGCTATGATAATCAGAGTCCCTAGTGACTTATCTCACACGTATAGTGTGAACTGAGAAATAAACTATTATTGTGTATGCCACAGATAACTTTGAATTGTTACTATAGCATAACTAAGCTTATCCTAACTGATAAAAAGGAGAAAGAAGGTACTGTTCAATAAATTAATCTGAGTCAATTGGGTATTCACATAAAAAAACAAAATGAGATTCTTATCCTATTCCATACATAAAAATCAATTTCAACTAAATAAAAAATTACATTAAAAGCTTTAGAACATTTAAAGAAAACATAAATTAAAAAATCTGTGACTTCAGAGTTGGAATTATATCTTAAACTAAAATCAAAAAGCCTTATCCATAAAAGGAAACATTGATAAACTTGGCATTAAAATTAACTGTAAGTACAATACTAAAATCCTGATTCAAAAAAGAAGAAAATGATAAATTATCCTTCATTAAAGTTAACAATTTCTACTTGGTGAAAGATAAAAATAACAGGCCCCAGACTGGGAGAAAATGTTTGCAAATCACATACTTGGTTAAGAGCTTGTATTCAGAATGTACAAAGAATTTAAAAAACGTAATTGTAAGAAACTAACAAAATTAATTTTTTAATGGGCAAAGATTTGAAAGATACTTCACTAAAAAAGATACGTGGATTACAAATAAGTATGTGAAAAAAATGGTCAACATCATTAGTTATTAAGGAATTGCAAATCGAAATCACAATGTGATACCACTACATGGCCATTTGAATGGATAAAATTAAAGTTTGATTATACTAAGTGTTGACAAAAATGTGGAACAACTGGTATTCTCAAACACTACTGATGGGAATATAAAATTGTACAACCACTTTGACAGTCTATCAGTACTATACAGTTAAACACATCTACCATGTGGTCCAGTCATTCCATTTCTAGATATTTATGCACCCAAAATGAAAGCATATGTCCACATAAAAACTTGAACATGAATGTTAATAGCAGCTTTATTTGTAGTTGTCAAATGGAAACAATAAAAATGCATTGATGTGTGAATTAATAAACAAATTGTGGAACACTGCTGCAATGGGAAACTCTCCAGTAATGAAAGAGACTAACTACTAATACATACAACAACATAATGATTTTGAGTGATAGAACATAAAACATCTTCCAGTCCAAAACAAAGAGTACATATTATATGATTCCATTTATATAAAACTCAGAAATGCAGACTAATCTATAATGGCAGAAAGTAGACCTATGGTTTTCTGGAAGAG